>NC_043700.1:119305587-119333888 GCF_006229205.1 Suricata suricatta
CAGGAGAAACCTAATGGAGGACCAGGGGGAAGGGAAGAGGGAAAGAGAGTTGGGGAGAGAGAGGGATGCAAAACTTGAGAGACTATTGAATGCTGAAAACGAACTGAGGGTTGAAGGGGAGGGGGGCGGGAAAGAGGTGGTGGTGATGGAGGAGGGCACTTGTGGGGAAGAGCACTGGGTGTTGTATGGAAAACAACTTGACAATAAAATATTAAAAAAAAAAAAAGGTTCATGTATACTTAGCCTAGCAATTTACTGACCATCTCCAAATATGTGAAGTAACATCACTACTTCCACAAATGTAACATGAATCTCTTGAACATAAAATTCAAACAGCACAATTTGAGGCTAAAATATTTTATAGTTCTGCTTATTGCCATCTAACTCCCCAAATGTTTTAGTGTACTCAGATGTGGTATACCTTTTTTACTTCTTTTAAATGTTACTTGAGATGCAAATTGGTTTTGTTTTTAGTGTTTCAATAAGGTTTCTACCTTTCCATCAGAAATTAGTTATACTGTATCTTCCCTTTTTTGTAACTCTCTAAACAATGCCATTGCTTTGAGACAGTGATTTTTCTGAAAGGTAAATGCAGAACGGATTTGTAGACAGTTGTATACTCTTGCATATGCTTCCATAAACAATTTTGCATCCAACTTTGTGTGTACCTATCTAAAAGTTATGTTTTTATAGTAGCATCTCAGTTAGGTTTAATTAGAAAATTCAACTAACAGGGGCACCTCGGTGGCTCAGTGGGTTAAGCATCCCACTTCAGCTGAGGTCATGATCTCATAGTCAGTGAGTCCAAGTCCCACGTGGCGCTCTGTGCGGACAGCTCCGAGCCTGGAGCCTGCTTCAGATTCTGTGTCTCGCTCTCTCTCTCCGCCCCTCCCCCCGTCATGTTCTGTCTCAGGTGACTTGCACTCTCTTAAGATACACAGATCTCATATGAGAAGAAGGCTGTCACCACCTCTTCCTCAACAGAAGACATGCAAGTCCAATTCTTCATGTAGTGACCTGCCAATCACTGAAAAAGTTTTTTTTAATAAACCAAGTTATACTCTATGCCATTTGCAGTGGGTTCTGTACATTTATATTTTATCATCTCTCCTCCACATCCCATTCCAGTTTTCCTTCACCCCTGACCAGTGCTAGGGTAGTCTGGGATTTTGGTTTATGGGGTGACCTGTGCATTTATTCCCAAGGGGCTTGGGCCTATAACTGCCTTACCTTTTCAGGCTGTGGTTGTTTAAACTGTCCATTTACAGGCACCACAGGACACAGAAACACCAGAAGATGAGTCAGAGCATTCCCTAAGTCTAGGGTTCCATCCCTGTAACCACTAACTAGTAGTAAACTTAATTTCTCCTTGTGTTCAAAATTTTCTGGTCTAGCTGATAATTCTTTTATGTCCTCTGGTGCACTGTCATAAGCCCAAAGTTAACAGGTGGCAGTTGCAGCTTCCAGTCAGTGGAATTTTTACTGTGTCCTCTGTCGAAAGTGTTCCTCAGCCTACCTTCCAGGAACAAGAGCCTATTACCCAGCAGCAGAGCCTAAGACCGCAGACACAGAAGGCACCAAGTCTGCAAGAAGGTCATTTCAACTCAGCAAAAAAACATCTAACTTCCACTCCTTCACTTGCAGATTATCTTCACCTGTTACCAACTTGGCACTCTCAAATCAGCACAATGAATATACAGAGTGCATCCAACCCCAGAGCTGTCCAGGACCTGCTGCCCTCACTGAACCTTTCCTCCATTTCACAGGCTACTCCATCCTTCTACCTAGATGCTCTGGGGTGCTAGACAAACTGCTAAGGCCAAGAATCCTGTGAACACGGGCTTAAGTATAAAGCAGGTCCCTTAGTCCAAGGAAATGCAGCAAGAGGTATCATGCTGATATAATAGGCATTCAGCCAGTGGATTCAACACTCAGATGGTGATAATGGCCAGGTGTCTGCAGGCAGAAATATTTAAAAAAAAAAAAAAAAAACAACCTCTATCTGCTGCGTGTGTGTATGTGTGTGTGTGTATAAATAAATTCTGTGAAGAACAGTTTGCTACCTTTTCCAATTTCAAAGATGTCTGTGATGCTCCATCTGCCACCAACGGTGGTCTGGATAGTGCCATTTCAAGAGCTCAGTGCTAACTCTACTTAGAACTGGATGGGCATTCAGTAGAAAGTTCAACAATGCATTCCTTGATGCCCTGGTGAAAGGAATGTCCCAGAGAATATAAATGGCGAGTTCTTAAGTATTACAGAGCAAATCTTTTCTAATAATCCTGCCCACAAAGACTTTCGACCCATTCCTCAATCAATTACAAGCCAGGAAATTCTGACATGTCCACATGACCTGGTCAGAACACTTCCACCCAAGTCACAGTGAAGTGCCTATAAAATAATGAATTTTCACTTAATAGTGCTTTATATTATGCATCCTACCATTTTTTAACATCCTCAAGATCTATTCCCATAAATGCTCACATAATCCCCCAAAGTACCTGATAACTTTCAATTTTTTTGACAAAGTGTATGTCTTCCTGGAGTAGGGATCATAATCCCCCCATTAGGCTGTGCTCAGACTCTTCTAGGACTATTCAATCTGGAAATAATAAGGGCTAGTCTAGACAGGTCTTGAGGAATATAAGCATCGACATAACAAAGCATTAACTTCCAGTAAGGATCGCACAGACTCCAACAAAGGTAGAGCTATTTTCCCCTAAGAAATATGGGGAAATTTGAGAGTTCAACACTGTCAGGCACATCCACCCAACATCTTCATTTCTGGTCTATCACAGAGTGTACTCTGTCTCTACCAATGTCCTGAATTTGACACAGGTGGCCAGTCAAACTGTACATTTAGTCTTCTTAATAGCCTACTACCCTTATAATTATATCATGAGCTTGGTTTTCAACACAATACACTCTGTGCATATATAAATGAGCCTTTCTTAATTTATTTTTTAAGTGTATTTATTTATTTTGAAAGAGAAAAAGAGAGAGTGGGGGAGGAACAGAAGGAAAGAGAGGAAGAGAGAGAATCCCAAGCAGGCTCCATGCTGTCAGTGCAAAGCCCAATGTGGGGCTTGAACTCAGATCATGACTTGAGCCAAAACCAAGAGTCAAATGCTTGACCAACTGAGCCACCCAGGTGCCCCTAGAAATGAGTCTCTTAAACCAACTGTAGAGGCCCTCTGGCTTTCACGGTGAGCCTTAAGTTCCCTTTCAAGTGCCCTGGGACTATCCTTTTCTTCTTCAAGGGCCCTGGTGCTGCCAAAACATCAAAATCCTTATAGTTATCCAAGCCCATGTGTCAAGTGCGACAGCCACGTGTTTTCTCCTTTTGCACACGCCTCACACCACATAGTAACAGCTGAAAGCTGCAGTGTCTCTGATGCCTCTGCATACTGGGGTCTCTGCTGGCTTCCTGACAGCCAGCAGTCCTTACAGCCTCCCAAGAAGTAAGCAAACTGTAAACCCCCTTCCAAGTACTTACTTCCACTTCTGTTCCTTAGAGGTCAGAGTTTAAGACCAAACTTACATGCCAATTATTTTTTCTAGTGAGTAGAGGAAAGGAAGAGTGAAGGTAAAGAAAATGAGACAGGACACAAAGGAAAATAACTATAAAGTCAGATATTAACAAACCAGCCAAAGCTTTCTAAGAAATCACAGCTGGCTGAACGTCACTACAAACATCTCCAGATAAAACGGAAGCAATGTATTTCCCATCTTCTTCTTATCCCCCATCACTCATTTGTCAGAGTCGGTTACACTGCACAATAATTCCCCTGCGTATCCAGGCTACTCTCTGGCCCCTCCTAAGCAGCTGCTGGGGAAGGCTGAGGCTCCATACACATAGACCTTGTCATGCATTTGCTGTGGCTCCCACCCCAAAGGCCATACAGAGTTTATTCCAAAGCACAGAAGAGGAGGTAAGGTGAGCCATGGTGTCACAGATGAGGTTATGATGAAAATGGTCAGAGCTTTACAATCCCGGGAATAGCGTGAGCTCCTACAATGACCAGTCTAAAAATAAAGTAGGACACAGAGCTGCGGTCCAAGGGGTTCATGGAACCAAATGAATCTAGGGAGAAACAAACTAGAGCCAATACAGGCATATCTGGCTTTATCGCACTTCGTGGATACTGCATTTTTTTTTTTTTTTACAAATTGGAAGACTTGTGGCAATCTGCATTAAACAAATGTATCAGCATCATTTTTCCAACAGTATTTGCTTACTTCATATCTGTGTCACATTTTGGTAATTCTCACAATATTCCAAATTTTCTCATTGTTACTATATTTTTACAGGGATCTGTGATCAATAATTATGATTCTGAAAGCTCAGATGGCAGTTAGCATTTTTTAGCAATAACATTTTTAATTAAGATATATGCATTGATTTTTTAGACTTAATGCTGTTATACACATAATAGACTACAGTACAGTATAAATATAACTTTTATATGCAATGGGAAACCAAAATTTTCATCTCACTTGCTTTATTGCAATGGTCTGGAAAAGAACATACAATATCTCCAAGGCATGCCTGTACAAAGTTTATGCCAATTATATAAAAATATAGACAAAAGAGCAAATTTCTAAAAAAAAAAATTCTAAGTTTGAAAACCTAACTCAAGACAAAATAGAAGACCTGAAAAGTCCTACCACAATATAATCAATAGTTTGAAACTAATCCCACAGGTTCATATGATTCATACGGTTCTATAAAACTCTCACGGAACATAAGGTCTAATCTCATACAAGTAACAAAGTACCAAACCACCAAAGTGGTTTAGAAGCAACAGAAATTCATCTCACTGTCCTGGCGGTTAGATTTCCAGCACTACTGAGTTCTGATAAGAGCCCTCCATCAGGCTGCTATCAAATTCATTAAAGTCTCACCAGGCAGAGAGAGGAAGCAAGCTCTGTGTGTGGTTTTTATGGGCACCAATCCCATTCCCAAGGGCTCTTCCCCTATGACCTCATCTAATCCTGATCACAAAAAATCACACATTACAAAACTGCACTTATATAGATTGCCTAAAAGAGAAAACCAAAAAGACAGAAATTAGATGAGTGGCTGCTTGGGAACAAAAATGATGATAGGAGAAAAAAAATTAATCTTATTAATGAGCACATACACAAAAATCCTAAATGGGGGGGGGGGGGGGCGGCGGCGCTTGGCTGGCTCAATCAGTTGAATGGCTGACTTCGGCTCAGGTCATGATCTCAAGGTTCAAGCCCCAAGCTGGGTTCTGTGCTGACAGCTCAGAGCCTGAAGCCTGCTTCAAATTCTGACTCCCTCTCTCTGTCCCTCCCTTTGTCACATGTGCTCTCTCACTCTCTCTTTCTAAAAAATAAACACAAATTTAAAAAAATCATAAATGGGATATTAGCAAACCAAATCTAGCAGTTTATTAAGAAGGTAATTATATATCATAATGAAATTAGTCTATCCTAAGAACATGAGTTTAACATTATAAAGTGAATGAATGTAGTTCAGCAAATAAAAAGATTAAGGGAAAGGAAGAAAACTATCACAATCTCAAGGATGTAGAAAAGTAATGTGATAAAATTTAATACTGATTTATTATGAATACACAAAAATAAAACGCTCAGCATATCAGAAATGTAAGAGAATTAACAATGTAAGTATACATATAAAACCTAGATTAATTAGTCTTAACGGTGACAAACTTAGGCCCTGCAAGAAAAAGAAAAGTACAATCACTATCACTACTATTTTATACTATGCTCTAGTTCCTAGCCAGTACACTAAGGAAAAGAAATCAAATACCTAAGACTGAAAAGCAAGAATCAAAACTATAATAATTCATAAGGAATATAATATTCTACACAGAAAACTCAAAATCTAAAAAAATACTATAATTAATAATAAGTTTCACTAGGTGGCTGGATATAGGATCACCATATAGAAAGCAAATTAATTTTCATTTAACAAAAAATTCAAAAACATAATTAAAAATTAACATGATTTACAGTAGCAAAAAAAGATAATGTACCTAGGAACAATCCTAATAAAATATGTGTCATATCTCAATGAAGAATATATCATATCCTAAGTGAATTGCTATAAAAAAACTACCTAAAAAATAGTGAAATATGCCATATCTCTTAGTAAAAAGACTATCATAAAGATGACAAGTTTCCCCAAATTCATATTTAAATCAACTGCAATTTCAACGAAAACTTTGTGAAATTATAAAACGTATACAGAAGAGCAAAGCACAAGGCAAAAAGAAGAAAAAGAGGGAAGCACATCCCCAAACAGGTATCAAAACACAACAATAAACTTTCATAATTAAGGCAATATAGTATTAGCACAAGAAAAACAGCAACGGAACAAAATTTTAAAGTTCAGAAATGAATACACACACACACACACACACACACACACACACACAACTTGTATGTGTGCACATAACAGCTGGCACAAACGGACAATCACTCTGAAGTAAATTACAGTTTGAGCACAAAGAAATAAAATTATACTGGACCTTAACTCACACCTCACAAACAAAAATTCAAGTGCAGAAAGATTAAGGTTATAATGACCTTGGGATGGGCAAGGGTGATTTAAACAAAAGACTAAAAAATGTAAACCATAAATGAAAATGTGGATCACATTAAAATCGAAAACTGTCATTAAAAGCTACCATACAAAGATAATACAAAACTACAAGTCAGGAGATGTTTGCAATTCATTTAACTGATTAAGTAATTAATATTCATAATAAACAATAACAACAAAATCAGTACAAACCAGTAAGAAAAGAGCAAGCAACATAACAGATAATCAGCAAAAAACATCAACAGGCATTTCCCACTGTTGGCAGTGGGGTGGGGGAAAGAGAATGGAGGAAGAAAACGCATGAAAATACATTTGTTGTTATCAAATCAGTTATGATCTCAATCAGATATCATGTTAAATATGAAGAACGGTAAATAATTAATAAACTGACAACCTCGAGAACAGGTTAGGAGGTACCACGTACCACAAGAAATAGCACACGCTGCTGGGGGGAGTATGAACGCAACATGGCAGGATCTCATACCTACACAATGCGCCTTTTGTGCGGCCAAGCAGTCACCAAGTACCTTATAACTGTGCACCACAACACAAGAAACTCATAATATCATTCCTTACAATAGCAAAACTCCAGAAACAACCCATCAAAAAGCAAATGAGAAATTAAGTTGTGGTCTATTCACCATAGAACAATATTACATAATAAAAGTAAGTGAAATGCAGCTTCAGTCAACATGGATATGTCTTAGAAACATAAATTTGGAGGGGAGAAGTAAGCACAGAGGACACTAATTACAGAATGATACCTTACAAACCTCAAAAATACACTGTTTAGGTATACACATGCATATGGTAAAGTTATTTTGAAAAATAAATGAATAGGGCTCCTGGGTGATTCATTCAGTGGTTAAGGGTCTGACTCTTAATTTCAGTTCAGAGCCTGATTTCACGACTGGTGAGATGGAGCCCTACATCGGGCTCTGTGCTGACAGCAGAGAGCCTGCTTGGTATTCTCTCTTTCTCGCTCTCCCTGCCCCTCCCCAGCTCCCACTCTCTCTCTCTCAAAATATAAATAAACTTTAAAAAATGAATAATAAAGACAAGGCTCAGGTTAGTATCTACTCAAATGGGAAGGAAAGGAGCAAAATGTGACTGAGGAATACATAGGAGGCTTAGAGGGATTACTTTCTTTTTTTTAACGTGTATTATTGAGAGACGAGAGAGACAGAGCATATGTGGGGGAGGGGCAGAGAGAGGGGGAGATACAGAATCAAAAAGCAGGCTCTAGGCCCTGAGCTGTCAGCAGAGAACTCACAAACCACAAGATCATGACCTGAGCCTAAGTCAGACGCTCAACCAATTGAGTCATCCAGGTGCCCCAGAGGGATTACTTTCCTTCGTAAGCTGACTAGTAGATTGTAAAAACATTCATTCTTACCCTTAAAATGTACATATAAGTTTATGCCCTTTACTAATGAAGAAATGTTTCATTTAAAAACATACATTTTGGGGGCACCTAGGTGGCTCTATTAAGCATCTGAATTTGGCTCAGGTCATGATCTTGTGGTTGGTGACTTCGAGCCCCACACTGAGCTCTGTACTGTCAGCGCAGCGATGCTTTCAGATCCTCCTTCCCACGGCCTCTCTGTACCTCCCCCACTTGTGTTCTATCTCTCTCAAAAAATAATCGTTAAAAAAATAAGTCAATAAAAACCTACATTTTTTTCATGCAAGAAAAGAGCAGTATTCAGACAACTTAGTTTCTATAGCTCTGCTATTACATGAAAGCACTTCCACAAAGCACAAAACCATCTTATATTTTGCATATCAATTAAGAATTTGGGTTAAACTTTTTTCCTGAGGTAACTGCTACCTTTGATTTCAAGGATTTGTGTACAAATTAACAGATTTTTCCTTAAATCATTCCTATGGTTACAAATTATTCCTCAAACATAATAATAAAAATAATTGGAGTTAATTTGCATTTCTTTAATAAATTTTATGAAACTATGTATCAAAAGGAATGGTCAGTATTGGTATGTAGTAAAACCTCATGCTTTTTCTTTTTTTAATAAATATAAAAAGAAGTATGTTCCCACATATCCAAAACTACCTTACTGTTTGGGTCTTTTACATTTTGTTTTGACTTTTTCTGAGCATTACGGAGATTTCACAGATACAACTGAAATATTTATTAACACATCTAAAACTATGGGTAAAATTAAATACCTTGCTGGTTAAGATTATGAATTAGAATGGCTTCATTGAAAAACCATTTGGTGTTATACATAATATTCATAAATTCATATAAACATGTAAATATCTATTCACGAAGATGTTCATTGCAGCATTCTTCATGATGACAGGTTAAAAAGTAAACAAATGAATTATTTTCTAGTCATTAAAATGTTTAGAAGCATACTTAATAACACGAGAAAACATCCATAGGATAATTTTAAGCAAAATTAAATATAAAATTAAGATGGTAATTTCCCAATTTTTTTAAATCTAAAAATACATTAGAACAAAAAAATACATTAAAAAGGTAATAAATGGACTCCAAGTAATACAATTTCCTTTTTGACCTCTTCCTATGTTTTCCAACATTTCCATCAAATGTGTTCATATTATAATCAAGTCTTGCAGAACCAAGATACAGCAATATAGTAAATGAATGGATTGTGAACTTTGGGATATCACAAGCTGTTCGCTACCATTTTGGGGAGCATGGTTTCATAGGAAATTAAATTCTGTTGTTCCTTCTCTAAATACCATTAAGTGTTATTTAAGTGAAATAGGATTTCAAGATTTCTTTCCAGAACTGAGGGTAAAACACATATACAATTAGCTGAAGATATGCATTTGCTTAAGAACTGTCTTCTGTCATTGAGGCAAAGAAAGGAAAAAAGAAAATGATGGCTCTTTATACTGAGCAAAACGACACCAAAATTTACCAAGAATTAGCTTTCATTTCATAAAGAACAAAAGCCAGAGAGGGAGTGGAGCAAAGGTCCTCAACCAAGACACCCCTCGTAGAGCTTCTGATCCATCACTATAGAAATCTGCTTTTAACATAAAACAAAGAGGAGTCTTGTTTTATTGTTCTTAGATGAAACACTTTCAAACACTTTCCTGCATTTCCTTAGTACAGATATTATGAAGACTCTGAACGTGATTTTTTTAAATAACCTTAACATCTCGAAAATATGTTAACAGAGGGAAGAGTGAGACAGAAACAAGTTTCAAAAGAGAAATATTCAGACTTTCAGAGAAAAAAGCTATTAATTTCTAACTGTAGTAATAATATTTGAAACAGATGTCTATCTACTTTCAAATCCAAACTGGATCATGGTTTACACAGTTTAATAAAACTTTAATTAAGGTTCTGGATCAGTGTAAACCGATCATGTCATGCAACTAAACACTTGCCTAATATTAACATCCCTTCAAGCTCTCCTAATACTAAACTTAACCAGACTTTTCATAATTCATCCAAGGGAAAACATCATTCAAATTAATAAAAACACACAATTCATCCTCTTATTTCATTACATGAACTTCTTTTTAAAAGCAAGCATTTGAAATAGAAATGGAAGAATCCCAAATCGAATAAAAAGGGAAGGAAATAACTTTGTTTCTGAGAGCTTCTTGTTTCTGACTAGACACTTATATTTTAATATGAATATCTGTGACCTAAAAATTTTACATTTGCAAACACTTTGTAAGACTGCTTTCTTTGAAATATTGATCAACTGACTTTGTAAACTTTCCTCATTCTATTTTAGTGGAACAATTTTATATTGTGGCTACTGTGCCGATGCCACTTAAAGACCTCTAAAATAAAGGAAAAGCATGAAAACCTTACTGAACAACTATTATATGCCAGGCAGAGTTCTAGGTACTCCATTTACTTCCCACACGGCCTTATTTAGTAAGCATTCTTACTATCCCCATTTCACAGATGAGGACACTGAGTGGGAGAGCCAGGCTACAAACCCAAAGTATCTACTTCCAAAATTCAGCACAGAACATCTACACTGGCTTTAATTAAAATAGAGATGAGATTTTTCCCCCTATTTCATGTCCCAGAACATATTTTTAAAACAAATGCAACAAATGGCATTTTTTTAAAAATTCCAAGCTTCTCACATATTCTCAAAGTGAAATTTTCCACAATTATAAAGAAATAAAGATTAGAACCATACAAAAACTGAGAGGTCAATCAGTCACTCAACACTAAAGAAACTCTTATGTGTTATATTCCATATTGAGAACTATGGGGGAGAGGAACAGAACAGTTTTTGACAGTACAGTAAAAATGGTGAGGATGCTAATTACACTAACAATTCAGGGAATTAGTAATTAGCAACAGACAGTGCAGAGTGCATATGAATGAAAGTGCAAGCAGAGAGAAGAAAGAAAATGAGTCCAGTTGAATGGGATAAATACAATATTTTCTAAAAACTAGGAATTCGGTTTCAAAAGAAAGGGACAGCACAAGAATAGTGTCAGTATGAGAAATAGATAAGTGATCCAGGTAGAGTGTAAAGGTACTTAGATTTTTTTCAATCCAACTTCTAAGAAAAGAATCCATACAAAGGGGATTTGCCTTACTATGTTTCATATTCATTCTCATTTCTGACTTAAGAGTTTTAGGATCGCGAACTCTAACTAATTTCACAATGTTCATTCACTATGAACATTTTCAGCACTTCTTAAGAATTCAGTTTTTCTGGGGCACCTGGGTGGCTCAGTTGGTTAAGCATCCGGCTTCAGCTCAGGTCATGATCTCACGATTTGTGGGTCGAGCCCCGCGTTGGACTCTGTGCTGACGGCTAACTCAGAGCCTGGAGCCTGCTTCAGATTCTGTGTGTGTGTCTCTCTCTGACCCTCCCCAGCTCGCACTGTCTCTCTCTGTCTCTCAAAAATAAATAAAGAAACATTAAAAAAATTTTTTAAAGAAGAATTCAATTTTTTCTTTATCTTGTTTCCCTTCTCTTAAGAACCAATAATTCATGTAAAACAATCAAGTCTATAGTTTTCAGTGGAGGCTTCCTGCTTTATATTAACAGCAAATGTTCCAAGATGAATTCCCAGTGTCTCTGTTTGTTTCTCAATTTTATTTTACTTAACTTGAGAAGTGTAATGAACCTGTTACTATGGAGTCTACATACTGACATACTATAGGGAAAGGTTGCAGAGAGGCATGCTCAGATTAAAAATTTGCTATGGATAATCTAGAAAATACCACTGAAACCTTAACACATATAAAAATAACAGCTGATTGCTGATGAAAATATAGTTCTTAAAAGGAAATTACTAATCAACTTGAAAATAACGCTCTATCAAGTTGCCCGAATGTTCTAAAGGAAACTAAATATTAAGTCAATCCTAGAAAAATATGAAAAAAGAATATTTTAGGAATAGAATGGGCACTAACTTCTCATACAACCCACAAAATATACAACACCTCACCCTAGTTCAGTCTCTATGTTTATATTAAAAATCATTTTAAAAAACAATACTTATCACAGGGAGTCACAGAAGTAAAAGTAACCAATAAAGGACACAAATCCTCTCATTGATTAATGAAGTTACAATCACAGAAATGAACTTACATTGCTGGCATGCTCTGCATATTTTATCTCTAGTAAAACTAGCCATTATAATCCAATACAGTCAAACATGAAACTGAATCTGACCTCTGAACAAAACCTTTTCAACAAATGCCTTAAAGTTCTTAGAAAATAATTCAAAAAAAAAAAAAGGAGTATGATTCTGATTGTAAAATTACTTCCAACTCACCAAAATTATTTGTAACCACTGAGGAAAGGAATCATAGAAGCACATAAAATGGTGCACAGTATAATCATATGGTTTTTAAATATCAGTCACTCATGCAAAGAACTATAAAATCTCAGATACAATAACATTGGGAAAGGACTTAATCTGTGAACATTCTCTTCTGTCCCTGAAATTCCAAATCCGACCTTGGGTGGAGGGGAGGGGGGAATACACACACGCCACAGTTACGGTGCCCTGCTCTGAAGAACCTAATGTCATACTATCATTATTAACTATAAGATTTGCCCATTTAGGTTACAGAATCACAGCATTTCAGAGCCAGAAAGACCATACGAAGCTTGACCAATCTTTTATTTAAATGATCAGTCAAAGGTTCCAAAACTAATTATGGCCTTTCTTACATCCCAGTCACGTACTCTTTCTGACTGCTTGCTTTCCTCCCCTGGAGGAGAGAGCAGATGTAAAAGGCTACAATGAGAACAACAAATGTACTGAAGCATATTAGTCTATCCCATCCATTACTGTGATGAGAAATTGCGAAACAAGAATTATTTGACCTGAGCAATGAGAATACAAAGAAGACTGGAATTATATGAGATTATGAAAGTTAAAGTAAAAAATAATCAACTGGTCCTTCCTTATTATATGGCTTCATAATAAAATTATAAAGAGTCATTCAATAATTTAAATGGCAGGTAAAATTAAAACAAATAAAAGGAAATACCCTTGACATGTACAACAAGCCTCCAGAAATACATAAGGTCACAGAACAGAGGTCGCATCGTTAAATCCAGTAACATGATTTTAAAATAATCTGGATCATTAGGGAAGCAAATATCTGATTATTTATGTTCAACATAAATATAATTTTCCATAATGGGAAAATTGTATTTTGGAATATAAGGAGTCACTAAGGAAGTGTTCTACTTGTTACAAATCATACTATAGCTTAGTATGTTTTTGTGATATTCATACTCCTTTGAAAAATCAAATGGTGATTACTGACTAGCAAAACTATTTTCACTTACTACACATATAGTATTTATATAATAATTTTTAATTGAATTTTACTTAAAAATACTTATAATGCCTCAATCAATTTTAAATTTTGATTCCTCATAGCACTGTCTTCATGCAAAATACATATTCAGTATGGTTTATTTTGGAAACCAAAGATTTTTTTTTACTTTAAAAACTATCTAAGCTAAACCCCATGGACATAGCTAAGAGACATCATTGCATTTTGCTGTAAAACACACCGTTTTATGATTCTTTCTAGAAAAGATGTGTGTGAAGATACAAAGCAAACATGCCTGACTAGAAGACAATGTCCATTCTGGCAGGTTGCAAACCAGCCTGCAGAACTGTAGAATTTCACTTCCCTGTGGCACATTCTGGCAGATCAAAATAGAAGTGATAAAATATAGGTGATATCTCTTTACAGATGATGATCTAGAGTCCATTTCAATATTTAAAAAAATTATTTACATGAGTTTCAATAACGAACTCTCCTTGAAGGTTTTGGTTTTTGTTTTTGAAAGGGGTTTGCGGCAGAGAGAGAGGAAGAAAGAGACTCTTAGCTTGACACTCAGTGCAGAATCGATGCAGGGCTCAATCCCATGACCCTGGGATCGTGACCTGAGCTGAAATCAAGAGTCAGATGCTTAACCAGCTGAGTCACCCAGGAGTGAAGGAGGGAGGCCCTTGAAGATTTTTGTGTGTTTAGTGTATACCTTCCACTCCCTTGAAACACCTGGACTTTTGCCAAGCCCCACATTCTACATATTAGGTATTCATTATGGTGCCTCTTAGAAAATCAGGTTTTGAATTTAGCCAATCATTTCAGATAAACTGATAATTTTTAAATGATTCTGCATCATCTGCATCTCTATATTCTCAGCAAATTATTTGAGGTATTTGATTTCCCAAATTCATTAATGTCACTGTATTTAACACATGTTAAATGCCCCTCATTTCTCTCTCTCTCTCCCTCTTTCTCTCTCTCTCTCTCTCTCTCTCTCTCACACACACACACACACACACACACACACACACACACAAATATGTGGATCAAATCAAAGCCAATTTTACTAAAGAGGTGGTAACTTTGCTCTAAAAAACAGTGCCCATACTCTCTGTATAGAAATGTTCCATTACTAAAAGGAGAAAAAAGGAGATTATACCATTTAAGGTTCAGAATGTTTTCCCAAAGATTTTCCAAATTTTCTCTATCAATCCCTTCTCAAAACGTTATCAAGAACCCAAGTCTCTTATCTTGAAAACTCCTTTAGCAATCAGCCTTTCTCTATACTCTCACAGACAATTCCCATCTCAAAGAGTTGTTATGCATAGGCTTCTTCCTCCACTCTGTCTTTCCAAGCTCTCCAAGGGTCTTTCCAAAACCACCAGGGCCAGGGCCGAGTGACAGTAATTTTGTATTCTCAATAACCAACACAACATCTGGATCTAAGAGACTTTCAACATTTAAGCCAGGATTGAGAATCAGATGGTCCTATGCAGAGTATAGATTAGGATCTCGATTAAGCCCTACACCTGCTGAACTTCACTGGGCCTTCACCTGCTGTAACATGGAGATGACAATCACTACTATTTTAAACAGGATGGACTTATTTAGGACACGGTCTAGAACTTATGAAAGACTCAGACACAGTAACTCCTCTCCTTTTTTTTAAGTTTATTTATTTTTGAGACAGAGACAACACAAGAAGGGGACTAGCAAAGAGAGAAGGAAAGAGAGAGAAAGAAAGAGAAGCCTAAGCAGGATCCCTGCTGCTAGCACAGAGCCCCCAGCTCAGGGCTCGATCCCACCAACTATGAGATCATTACCTGAGCTAAAACCAAGAGCTGGACACTTAACCAACTGAGCCACCCAGGCACCCTCGGATTCCCCTTTTTTGCCTGCTTATATATAATTGCATTTCAACTATCCCTTTAAATGCTGTTTCATCTCTTTTATCAACTCTCTTTCAAATTTCTCTAAATTAGTGTTATAATT
Organism: Suricata suricatta; assembly: GCF_006229205.1. Taxonomy (NCBI): domain Eukaryota; kingdom Metazoa; phylum Chordata; class Mammalia; order Carnivora; family Herpestidae; genus Suricata; species Suricata suricatta. The sequence continues at coordinate 119,320,962 of NC_043700.1, forward strand.
ATTTCTTGGTAATTTGGCAATGTTGTGAGGTCTACATATACTAACCATAAGATCACAAGAATTAAACAACGGAGGAAGGGGCGCTAGCTCTGAATTTTTTCAAGGGTAATTATGTCTGAGCAAATTGAATGATGTGTGGAGCCTCAAGTGAAAAACCAGTGGCTCTAATCCATGTATTTTTTTAATGCCCCTTGACAAGGTACTACCACAAAAATTATTAAAAAGAAAAGTGTCACCAGAGTATTTCATGAACTTTTACTAGAGAAACAAAGAAAGTAGAAAAAAAAAGGCACTGCTTTGGCTGGAAAGCTATAAATAGGGAAGGTGCTGGAAGTGGTCTTATTTAACATCTTTATAAATGATGTAGAAAAGGAAATGTAGATTAAATTTCCCAGGTCTGCAAAAGACACTAACTTTTTCCAGTACATGAAATGCCAAGTCAGTGGGATAACCTAAAAGATTTCCAAAATTTTATGAGTTACTAGGGGGAAAACATCAAATAAGAGTCAAAGTGGAAAACTATAGGGTTAGGCATGTAGGGAAGAAGTAACAGACTGTGCTTCTCAGGATAAGGAGCCTTAGTTATCATGAAGAGGAGCTGAAAGGACTCTGCATGAATGCGTTCCCATGTTAGCCAGCAAAGCTAATAATGGCACCAACATCACTCAAGAACACACCAACTTGACAATAAACTATAAATAAAAAATTAATTAAAAAAATAAAAAAGAACAAAAAACATGGTCCTCATCCTATTTAAGACTACAGCTCATCTTTACTTGAAATACTACAAGCAGTTCTAGTCTACTACAGTCTAAGTACTCCGAAAATATCGGTTGCTGAATGAAGAAATTATAACTCTGATTTCACCAAAAAGGGAAGGGAAAAAATATTTAGAAACTAAGGAAAATCCAAGCAAATAAAAAGAAATGGTCAAGTTGACCACAGGACAGTCTTGGGAAAAAAAGAAAGGTCAACATTCTGTCAGCCTACAAAGGTGAAGACAACAGGGAACGTTACAGATGTCAAGACTCCCTGCCATGTCAAGGCTCTCGGCAATGTCAAGGCCCTAGACAATGATGGAAAGTATGAACAAGGCAAAAACGGAGCTGTAGAACTGCTGCGATACTTCAACAAGAATTCACAATCTGGTTGAAAAATGAAATATAAATATAAATTCAAGAACTTAAACAAACTAAACAATTCTAAGCGGTTTCAAAAAGAGAGTCGTTTCAATTGAGAAAAACTAAGGTATTTGAAGGCTAGATGTCTGAATTTTAAACCTGAAATTATGGAACACCAACCCAGCCTTCCCTAAGCACGTCCCCTGACGGCACCAGCTAAAGACGGAATAAGAGACTGAGTCAGCCTGGCCCTTCATATATGTTCTCCTCAACTTCTCATTTCATCTTTCCCAGACCCTGCCTAACTATTCGTGCTCGGCATTTAGTTTGTGGTAATATATCATCTGTAATTTTAAACATCTTTCCCCTTAGAGCAAGACTCAATTATCCCTTTGACACATACAGCATCAAATTCATTCACATTGCATAAACATTTAATAATCCCATCTGGAAGAAAGACATTATTCACAAACTTAAAATACAAAATATTATTGTTAAACTGCATTATACCTTCCAGGGTTAGAAGAGATGAGCCAAAATAGGAATTTACAGTCTCACGGCAAGTCAAGCTGCCTACCAGTTGAGTTATAAGAAAAATGTTGAATATGTAACAACTTTCAAATCACAATTATAAATACATGAAATTTCAAATAAAATAGAAGCTAGAGAGTATTTGGAGAAAGCCTATATAATGTAATTACAGATTTTTGTATATCAAAGAGACTGTATAAAGGAATAAAAATTGTCTAGATATATATTTTATATATATCTAGTATATGTATATTTTATATTTTAAATTTTATATGTCCATGCCATGTTTCGTTTTAGCTGTAAGAATGTACTTTTTAAAATGTTTAAAGCATGGATATTTCATAAAAACAGGGGGGAATTATAATTAAATAAGTTGTTTCATAACAAAATAGAAATGTATCTTGCTGCTATTATCAGTCTATGATATTAAAGTATTTTAAGATTAGGTCTGAAGAATATCAAATCATCATTTCAATTAGGCTAACTTAGTCAAAACTCTAATCAGTCAGAGGATGTGAAGCTAGGGAGGGCTTGGGAATACGCTACAGGTTCAGAATCCTAGAAATGAGCAAGCTTTAACCCCTCTCGCTCAGAAAAAGTAGTCCGAAGAAAGGAAGCTTTCAAATCAAGTGCACAAGTGAGCGAAGAACAGGAGGGGAGAGGGAGGGGAAAAGAACGACGGCACGGACAGTAGGAAGAACACAAATGAGCATTCATGTCCTCACAGAATAGTGGCGATTCTCACATCCAGACTGTGGCAGATTCAGAAAAGCTAAATGTGTTTTTAATATCTTTAAAGTGCTAAATATGAAGTATTGAGAAATAAAGGCATCAAGTCATAGTCCTTTCACCAAAACATATAAAACATGTCCCCACACTACTGATCACAAAGGATAAACTTTACAACTAAAACACTTGAAAACTGAGTTTTTCTAAGAAGTTTTCAATTTCTACATGGCTTTGGAAAATGACAGATTACAATGTAAGAGAAGATAGAAAATGTAGTGTACAAAATCTTTGATGTGCCTAAAATACAGGTTTCAAGAAAATAGATTTTTAAGAACTCTTGGGTTATTTGCCATTTTTAAAAAATATCAGCACCTGCCTTTATTAGTAAAGGGGTCAAAACGTACATTCTATGAAACATTTTTTAACGGGAAGTTATTAATTTATATATGACTTATCTTAGCCTTAACATACTCTGCAGAATGATAAAATGATAAAATTTAACTAAGTTTAAGTTACAGAATTAGCAATTTCTTACACTATCTGTATTTAAAGAAGCATACATTATTTAACTAATATGCATAATTATGGGGTAGGAAATGCCTAATTTGCCTACAAAAATCACAAGGGTTTGATGACTGAAGCAAGGAGTGAATCAGGTCCATTGAGAATTACTAAGAAAAACATAATCAGACATAAATGCCACAGAAGACAAAGATCATTTTCCAAATTGGTTCCAGAAACAGCTCCTAGGTAAATTTCCATGAAAAGCTAATTTAATTCAATTAAACAGTGTAGCATGGTTTTCCTCTTTAAAAAAAGTTTAAATATTTTCATTTGCTAAAGATATTAAAGATAAGTGTTTTAAAGAGTGACCAATTTAATCTTGAGTCAGACTAGGATTCAAAATTGGGGAAGGACTTCTGAATGAAAAAGGACTTCGTGAGCAGATACACTCTAATCACTACAGCATAAATCCCTCATTTACAAAGTACACAAAATAAAACTTAACAGAACTGTTCAAGTCTTTATATACTGCCATACAAATACAATATTATTTCTCACTCAAAATTGTAAGACAAGATAAAATACTTAGATACACTGTCCTCCATCTTAGTACACTATGAGAGCTCTACCTCCTACATTCAATGAAAGAAACAGATTTACCATTTTAAAATTAAATAATGTACTTCGGCTAACTCAGACTTCCCTGGATAACATTTCCTAGTTAATCTCCAGATTATATAAATTCACTCACAGTCACTCAGGATGAGTAAGCAGCGCCCCCAAAGCAAACTGGTTGTGGGCCCCTCTGCGCCCATCTGGCTGCTGGCTGGAACACTGGAATGACTCATAAAAATGAAGCAACCTGAGGTCACCTACTCCAGGTCTTTTAAAAAGAATTGCCAACTGCTTACCAGGTGGTTCCAATTTCCGAATGAGCGAGAAACTCATTCTAGATACGCCATTTTATTTTCATATTGTCTCTGGCCACAGAATCTGGGGAGTAAGGAAGGAAGCTCTTTTGAAATGTAGATTACCAATCATCTGAAAGCCAGAAGTCACTGCGTTTCTTGGATTAAGAATATTACACAAATAAAGTCAAGTGAAAAAGAAAGGCAAGGCACTAAACCATATTATATAATGCTCCAAATTTTATAAAGAAAAAAAAAGACTCAAATGTTAATAGTGGCTATTTCTGTGTAGTAGAAGACTGAGTGATTTTTATTTTGTTCATTTCCTGTATTCCCCAAGTTCATACCAGCGAATACACATTCCTTGCTATTAGAAAAAAAAATAACAGATAAGTAGTTTTCTAGAAAATATTATACATTGTAAACTTTGGGCTCAATAAGCCCCAGAGGTCCAGAGTATACTCACATCTGTACTGGCAAAAATTCTTTCTCTGGGTATGAAAAATATCCATTTTACTTTTAAAAAGGAAAAGGAAAAGAAAAAAAACCCAAGAACGACAGGTGTGACAGGGTGAGGGAAAAAAATCCCTATAACAAGAATGGTCCCTTTCTTCCTGGAGACAACAGACTGGTGAGATGTCTCGGAAATTATTTCTATCAATTTTTCCCAAAGTATGTTCTGAGGACTACTAATTCAATACTACTATTGCATATATAGAGGGACACGTACAAAGTCCCGTGCTCAAGTACCCCGGGGGGGACTGCCACATGCACAGGAGCATAATACAGGCTCACAGAAGGACTGCAGGCAGAAAATAGCGACTCCCCCATTACTTGGATCACTTGTTGGCTTATCAAATGCTTCTGTGGTGTCTCCTACCTGCCTGGCATTGATCTAAACCCATTACAAATATTCGCTATTCTAATCCTCAAACACACCTATAAAGTAATCACTGTTACTATCATCCCCATTTTACAGATGACGCAGAGACAAACAAGGTTCAGTAATTTGCCCAAAGTCAGACAGCTAAGAAGCAACAGAGCCAAGATTCAAAGCCAGCCAAACCGGAGTCCCCACAGTTAGCCATGGGAGGCTTCTGCCCGAAGGATCCTTCTTGAGTTAAATACCGGACATTCACAAAACCACTGTTCCATGGGATACATCGAAGAAAGAAATGAAATCAAGTAAAATGTACTGTCATATGTAAATGGCTTTCCTGAATTAGTCAAAGAGCTCACACTACTTCAAACTCTGATTTCTCATTTAATATGTGATGAGATAGAGATAACTAGCAATGGCGTTAAGCCTAAAAATTTCTGGAATATAAGTACTAAACAAAAGAGGTTTGATTCAACTGTCTTCCCCCTCTACTGTCATTTGTTTTTATCAGATGTAATTCAAAGGAATTTTGATGAGATAAAAATCTGTATGACTTTACGTATTTTTATTGACTCTGAGAGAGAGAGAGAGAAAGCACAACTAGGGGAGGGGCAGAGAGAGAGGGAGAGAGGGAAAAAGAGAGAAAGAGAGAGAAAGAGAATCCCAAGCAGGCTCCACACTGTCAGCATGGAGCCCAATGTGGGGTTCAGACCCACAAACCAAGAGATCATGACCTGAGCTGAAGTCGGATGCTTAACCCACTGAGCCACCCGAGCACCCCTGACTTAAGCCATTTCTATACACTCACGTTCCAAGCGACTCCTAATTTCCAGAGGGTATTTCTATGGTAAGATTATTAGTCATTTTCATTTTCTTCATGCCAACTCTTTTAAAAATCCTAATAAATATAACCAACAGTGGTCATTAACTATCAGGTTATACATTAAATGTTCTGTTTTAAAATGAATAGACTGATGTACAGTGGTGTTGTCAATGTCCAGTTGAGTGAAAAATGCAAGTAACAAGACTATCTATGTGACCTTGGTTTTACTTAAAAATACATAAAAATGCACAAAAAAATTCTTAAAGGGGATATAGATATATATCAAAATACAAAGTTTAGGTAATGTCATAAAGCAACTGTAGGCTTACCAACAATTTCTACTTCTCCTACCAAGATTTATTATTTGTGTCACTAAGAAAAGCTTCTAAAACTCACACATAGGGGCGCCTGGGTGGCTCAGTCGGTTGAGCGGCCGGCTTCAGCTCAGGTCAGATCTCACATTTGTGGGTTCGAGCCCCACGTCAGGCTCCGTGCAGACAGCTAGCTCAGAGCCTGGAGCTAGCCTCAGATTCTGTGTCTCCCTCTCTCTCTGGCCCTCCCTCTCTCATGCTCTGTCTCTTTCTGTATCAAAAATAAATAAAACATTAAAAAAAATTGTTAATAAAAAAAAACTCACACATAACAGATGCAGGTCAGCAAACGCCACTGAGAAAAGCCCCTTCCATTGCTTGTGACCTCAAGCCAATGACAGTCCTTCCTATTACTCTCTCCCACTTACACCCTATTTATTTCCTTCACAGCCTGACCTAATCACAAACTTCATTTGTAAATATTGTTTAGGGTTTTTTTTTTTTAATTTCCTGTCCCTTTCGGTCTTCATCCCAAAAAATGGTAAACATCTGCCTTTTGGTATCCACAATGCCCTGCATAGTGCCTGACTCTAAATATTGACTCTATAAATATGTACTTTATTAATAAATGAATAAAAGAGTGAATGAAACAATCAAATTACATATGGAGGAGGTATACAGATGACTGTCAATTAATGTGCTTAAACCAATAAACTTGTTGACAGAATTAGTTATATAACAACTTGGGTCTTCTATGCCACTGTTGCCAGAAAAAGAAGCATAAAAATCAGGGTGTAAAGCAGATGTCCAATACAGGTAAGGGTGGCCAACTGTTCTTACCAATCCAAGAAGCCTCCAAAACGGAGGCTTACAGAAGCTGAAATCAACAGAAAATGATCCCTTAACTGTTACAACTTCTGATAAGTTGAAGAGGATTTATCTAAGGTATAGACAGGAGTTTAGAAGAACCCTGAAGGGTAGGGCAGTAAAGCAGGGTAGGAAAAGCAGAGATTCAGAGATTACTGGCAGGATGGAATGATGGAAGGAAGCCTACCTGACCAGAAGCAGTGCCTTTCAGTGCAGGGCCCCAGGCAGCCCAGGGTGATGCAGCAGAGAACCAGCCAAGAGAATTAAGAGCGTCTTCCCCACTCTCCCCTTAGTCTCCTGCTGGGGCTCCCCACTGACCTAAGCCATCTGGAAGTCAGAAAAGTTCACCCGGATACTGTCCTAGGCAGAGAGCGTGAGGGAGAAGGGTTAAGAGTGGATCTGAAGAGGCAAACAGAACACTCCTTACATAGAAGGCACGGGACACTGCAGGAGGTTTCATTAAGAAAATGGAGTTAGGAAAAGAAGGCGTGGACTCTTGACTAACTGAAAGGGATTAAAACAGTGAATCGCTAGATACATTAAAAATACGGTGATTCCAAGTTGTTTGCAACCTCATTTGAACAGAGCACTATGCTCTGTAATAAGGGGAAGGATATGGGGATAATACCTCATTGTGTGTACTATTACAGCTCAGTGTCTATTGGACAACAGAACAGTAGCTTATTCCCAGAAACAGAACTGATAATTTTGTATTTTACAGATGGTTGTAAAATATATTAGTTAGATAAAACTCGCTGATTTCTATCAATAGATTAATTTAGATGAAGGCACCATCATTACAGACTTCCTTGGAATCATTTTAGGCTCATAAATCAACAAATTAACCAGTGACAGATGTGTCTGTACTTGTTTCAGTCCATGTCTATGCAACTGCTATAAAAATGACTAAAATGTTTATCTGAAGACAGCCAGGCAAGAAAGGTTACAAGGAGATATCCTGGATTGTATCTTTCTTCCTTTAGCCAATAAGGACACACAATCTTCAAAAAAATCATTTCCAAACTTGCCACTTGGTACCTTCCAAAGCTACAGGCACACGCAGCCATGTACTTGCTGAAAGACATGAGAAACGAAGTCAGCTGAATGGAAACCAGGTCCTCTACAAGACTGCATCCAGCAGCATGCCACAAATATGTACTGAATGCCTACTAGATACTAGCTCTGTGCAAAGGGCTGGGACACAAGGAAGGGTGAGACCCACACCTAACAATGCGGACGTTGCCGTGAAGTTCTTACAGAAGCATGTCGTTTCCAAAGCTGAGAGCTAGAACGAAGTGCCACGTACACCAGAGTAAAGGAATTCTGACTTGATTCCTTTTCTTTGTAACCAGAACACAAACTGCACGTAAAATGAAGAAATGTTCGTTGAAAGAGTCGAGCACCCCTGCATAGTCCAGGGTCCACCCTGAGCCCTGAAGAACCTCGCCAGGATAGACTGCACCCTCTGAGTCAAGATGCTTATAGCCCAGGAGATATATTTGAAGGGAGGTAAGGAGGTGATATCTGGGAAATGAAGCGTGGACATAAAAGTAAAAGCAACTATTGAGCCAGTGGATTGCTGCAATGTTGATCAAGATGGGGAAAATGATTCAACTCGGTCACTCTTAGTAATAAGAACATTTGATCAGTTTCTCTGGGTTCCACCCTTGGCCAAACCACCGAACTATCAGCTAGATCCTTCTCATAGTCTCCCTCAACATCTTACTTCAGACATTCTTGCTCATACTACAGACATGTTAAGTCATACTTCTTGACTTCTCTGGATAAAATCGTCCAGGGTGATTCAATAAAATACTCTGTATAAAATGCATACTCTATAACATAGGCCTATCTCTCTGACCTCATTCTTACCATTTCCTTTAACTACATGAGTCCCACCACATTGACAGGCATGTACCCAACTTGCTGCAGTTTTAGAGACAGCTTTGATGTTCCCTCTGCCAGGAAGTTCTCCTGGATTTTCACTGGGCTGGCTTTCTTGGTATTCAGGGACACGCTCAGAGAGGACTTCCTTGGCTACCCCATAAAAAGAATAGCCCCAGTCACTTGCTGTCATACCACCACGTCTTATTTTCTGAATGTGAATCTTCACTACTGGAAACAATCTTACTCATGTGCTTGCTCCTGGTTGTTTTCACTTTCTAGATTGCAAGTTCAATGACAGCAGAAGTCTGGTGTATTTTATGGCTACAGTATCCCTGAGGTGTATAACACTACCAGGCAGAGGGAAGGCACTCAAACATTTAAGTAAAATGAATGTAATTAAGATCACCAGGATGTAAACTAGATGCTCTAAAAATCATGAAAACAGATTATTGCCTGGTGTACATTATATAATACCCCATTTTTCTCTTAATACTGTAGAGGACCTTAATAAATACTCAGAAGTAACAAAATGCCCCTCTTGTCCACTCCAAATATTCATTTATTTCTCCCTCCAGACTCTATCTCTAATAAGTTCATTTTCTTCCATTTTAAAGATTAATTCAGCATGAATGAGTATTCCTAGTCCAATCCCCTACTTCCTCCAAATTCTGGGTGCCTCTATGTATTCCAACACTTCTACTTCAATTTCTACCATCACATCAAATTCAGCATAAGAAAAATCTGAAATTAGTATCTCTCAGGCAAAATCAGCTTATCCTGGAGCGCCTGGGTAGCTCAACTAATTGAGTGGCTGACTTCTGCTCAGGTCGTGATTTCATGGTTCCTGAGTTCAAGCCCTGTGTGGGGCTCTCTGCTGCCATCATAGAGCCTGCTTTGGATCCTCTGTCCCCCCTCTCTGTCCCACCCCTACTCATGCTCCCTCTCTCTCTTTCTCAAAAATAAACATTTTTTAAAAACCAGTTTCTCCTTCTATTCTAATAACTTTATCAACCATCCTCCAAATACCCAGATTTAAAAGTTAGGAATTATCTTGATTATGAAATTCAAGAACTACAAGGGAGGCTGGAAAAGTACGTGGTCTTGAAGCTTTCTTTAAACTGTGTTAGCCTTTTTTCAAACAAAAGCTCACAGGGAAGTCTGATATGTAAAACAGATGAATACGTAGTTGTTCTGGGAATTAAACTGGTGGTCTCGGAAGAAAAACTTCAAAAAGGGCCCCTAATCTGGTCCAAACTTCCTTTCTTTTTTCCCTACCCCCATTCAACACATGCACAGAAAATTATAGAGGAGAACATTTAATCCAGAGAATCTGAATCTTCTTTTCAGGTAGGAATAAGCAGTCTGCCCAAGATGACACAGCACAATGCTTAGCATAAATGCACTTAGAAGTCAGTGTTCTGAAAGACAAATATTACCTCCATGATTATGCAGAACCAATGATTTACCAGTTACTGCAAAATGGTAAGTTCCATGCATGACTTCCATTGGTCAGCAAGAGAAGAAATCTTCTGAGTTTAGAAAGTACACATTAGCTCCTGGTAAGGGATTTACTTCTAGTGAAAGAAGGCAAGCAGGAGTGCAGAGGAAAGGACCGTGGCTTCATTGTCTATTGTTGAACAAGGTTTTCAAATTGTTGAGGCCTCATCCTCTTCATCTTTAATACTGATGTGTGGGAGGAGACGCTTCCTAAGACTCTCTCATCCCTCCATCTATCACACTCCAAGATAGCATTTCCTTTGAGCTACTCCATCTACAGAGAATTGGCATCACAAGTTGAAGGCAAATCACCCTTCAAGGATTTTCTGACTATCACACGACAGGTATTGCACTGGGCATCTGAAACTCAGAGGAGGAAAGAAAAGGGGACACTGTCTTATTTCAATGAAAAGATAGCCCAGCGAGGAACCAGACACTGGAGAGGGAAACAATGAGAGGTGTGCCCAGAAAAGGAGTTGCAGAGATGAGAGGCTGAGGAAAATTAGGAAAGGCTTTGCCAGCTTGGAGTGGGTGGAGGCTGACTGTAGATCTGGATGATAAACAGCAGCTGATTGCTGGAGGGCGCTATATATACCAAAAGATATCACACTTTACATTGCCTTACACTGTTAAATAATAAAATCAGCATTTACTGTAATGAAAATATTTTATCAGGCCATCTCACACAATTTTCAAAGTTTATGAGGAAAAAATTAAGTCAGTTTCCTCTTAATAAATATTATTTAACGACTGGAACATTCGAAGGACGTATGCGAACATACCACGAGTAGAGGCAACACGTCACCGAGGGACAATAATCTAACAGGGAATCCAGACAGCCCTGCCTGGGCTGAACCCCACGCAGCACCTGGTAGACAAGGTGGCAAAGCCCCTATAAACGGCGCTGATTCACTAACGTGACATAAATCAGGATCTGAACTCACCCAAAGCTAACATTTTGATTTAAAATCACAAATCGGTGCCATTAAAATTCATCAGGAGCCCCTAGCACATGAGTAATGAGATCATATCAACTCCTATCTCGTGAGCAAAAGGAAAAAGTGGTTTTCTAAATAGTTATTCAGATTGGACAAATAACACACTGTATCAAGTTTTGTAGCCCTCGGCCATGCTTTGCTAAAAACAAAGGTACATTATTATGCATGACTAAAGAAAACAGTGAAAATCAGAGCAATTAATTTCCCAGCTATGTTTCCCATAAAAAACCATCACTACTATGATTTGCTTACAGCACACCTTTTTTTGCATCACACAATGATCTGAGTGTGTAATAACTTGCATATTTCACTAAGATATACTATCCTTCAAGACGCCTTTATAGTGAGAGTTTTCCAAAGAAATTATTGATCTCTGGAAGGTCTCATGTTTTAAAATTACTGACAAATCCTTTCCTATTTTCTTTGCAGTTAAAAATAATTCTTCTTGATCACCGGAGTGTAAAGAGGTATAAGAATACAAAGACGGAATATTTTCTTCAAAACAAATGTCCCAGTTGACACAGGGCATTTCTCATAATTTTCCAAAAACAATGATTAGGAGAGTTGTCGCTAGACTCCTAAAAATATATGCAAGATACACAGATAATTTGTTGGCATCAGTTTAGGATAGCAAGACATTTCCATAAATACTTTTCGAATTCTTTTCAAATACTTTTTAGCTGACTCCTCTCATTATCGGAGGCTTTGTGTTTCTTTCCACAAGTCAGAAACGTTTCTCAGGTGGTTCTGCTTCACTGCAGATATGTTTGGTACATTTTCTTTCTATGTTGGAGAAAATTAAGCAGCTCCCTTCTTCTGTTTTCTTTCACTGGCACCTCTGAGGCTGCTCACTCACTGACCTCACCTTGGTGGAAAGGTGACAAAGAAAAGAGCAATTCCTAATAACTCACAGAAACCACAAAGTTCCCATTCTATGCAGAACAAATAGGAAGGACCCAGAATCCAGCTGAAGTGGTGCAGCTCAAAAAGAAATAAGACACTGGACAACTTCCGGAGGATCCTCTCTAATGTCTGAAACCCCAACACCGCACGGGACAGACAGAAATATGGAGCCCTGACACAGTCACGAGTGGATTGATGGGCGCTGAGAGCGACAGAGAGAAGTAGAGGCAGTGAGACTAGCAGCAGAAAGTTGGCCGGCAAATGAGACTTAAAGGAGTGTAGGAGACAGGGAAAAAGATAAGGAAACAGAGAGGGAGGGACACATAGACTGAAAAGGGGGTGGGAAGAGGGAGACACACGCACAGGCCAAGAGGAAGACAGAGAGAGGAGGTGGAGAGAGGGCGAGAGACAGAAACAGAGAATGGGGGGAAAACAAGGGAGAAAGAGAAACATCTGAGAATGCAACAGAGACAGTAAGAGACAGAGAGAAAGAGACCGGCAAGAGCGGCAGCAACGGAGAGCCAAGTCCGAGACACCGGACCAGCCCGCTGCGCACTTTCTCCCGCTGCAAAGCTTAGTCCCTGGAGGCTGCCGAGGCAGGTGGCTCGGCCGAGCTGGGTGCCCGCGGGTCCTGCCTCCCAGGCTGCCGGACTCGCCCCCATTTCCCCCACTCCTGGGCTGCCCTCCGCTCGCCCTCCCGCCCCATCGCTGGGTGAGCAGGTCCCGACACCCCGCCGCGGCGCGTCCCTCCTTCCCCAACTCCGGAGCACGTGTCCCGCCCGCAGCTGCCTCTGCCCCCAACTCCTCGCCGGCGCCGGCACGAGGTTCGGGGTCCCGGCAGCGCCGCCCGCGCACAAAGCCCAGGAGGCCACCTCCTGACCCCGCTCCCCGCCGCCGCCCCACGGCCGCGCTGCACGTCCTCCTCCTCCTCTCCCTGCGCGCCGGGTCCTTACCGGAGCTCCGCCACC
>NC_043700.1:119333988-119386071 GCF_006229205.1 Suricata suricatta
CAGCCCCCTTGCCCCCCGCCTTACCCGCCTCTGAGCTCCCGGCACCCGCGTCCTGGGCGCCGCTGTCCCCGCGGCCCCAAAGCCGTCCGGGCGTCCCGCGCAGGCCCCACGCCAACTCCGTGGCCCGCGCCCCGCGCCCCTCCGCACCGTCAACTTCTGGCCGCCGCGGCCGCTCTGCCGCCGCCGCGGGACTTTTTTTTTTCCTCTCGCTCCTCGGCGGCCTCTGGGTTGTTTTTTTTTTTTTTTTCACTTGCCCTCTCCAGCTCCCACTAGTGATTGGAGACTGAGAGCCAAGTACTTAGAGGAGGGATTACACTTCTCGACGCACTTGGAGCTGCCCCAGCTCCGCTGCCTGGGTGAGGAGTGGTGAGCGGCCTCGGGGAGCTGCGCTGTTCACGCCCCTCCCCAGCCCTGGGTCCTGGGGGGAACTTCCAAAGCTCAGCCCGCTTCGCAGAGCATCACTTCGGGGGCAGACCTACGTAGATGTGCATCAAAAAAAAGGCTAGGTTTAAAGAACGAAGATTCGTGGAATTACGGTACATTGAGAGCTGAAAGGGACTCCCATAGATTATCTAGTGCGTGAATTTGAACTTCTCAGGGCCACTGACACTTTTGAGATGTTGATAAATGCTGACTGACGCACCTCGTAAAAAAAATACGCATGCACATCAAATTATGTCTGCTCTTCTGGGCCGGGATTTAGGAACCATATAGTTGGACCTCCTAGGGAAATGAAACATTTCCTTTCCTCAAATATTTTGAAACTGGTAAAAAAAAAAATAAAAAAAAGAATAAAAAGAAAAGCCCTCCTTTTATATTTGATGAAATTTATAATTAGTAGTGTTTATTTTGGAAAAGTATGGAACTGCTTTACTTTGTGGTCTCCTTGCGAAAACTTTCAGGGTTGAAACATTTTCTACGGAAGTAAATATAAATTAAGCTAGTCTACAGTCTTTCAGGAGACTTGAGGAGAAGAATTAGCTTTTTTACATCAGGGGTTTTGCCAGTTCTGTCTCCTGGGGAGATATCTTGTGACTTCTAATTTTTTTTTTTAACTCCAGCTGCCTATCCTCAGAATTAATTTCTTTTTTTTTTTTTTGAAAAACTTTTCCATCTTGTAAATATACTGATAACTCCTCCCTCATCACCAAATGTGTGATTTAAATGACTTAATGCAATTTCACTATGACCTAGTTTTTTTCCAATTTTCTTCACCTGTCTCTATTGCCTATTTATTGCCCTGTCTTGGCAAACCTTTTTCTTTCAAGTCCTCCCATTTCTAAAATTATTCCCACTAGTTTTTTTATGTTACACATTAAATATCCTTTGAAGTCATCAGTAATTCAATTGTGCATACATTTTTTTATGAGCTCCCAACTTAGAAACAAGTGGTACTGCAGGCATTTATTGATGAGTTTCTGAAGTGTGTGCACCTTTCCCCCAAAGAAATTTTAGGATCCCCACGAAAGTATATTTGCTGCATAAAGTACCTGAACCATACAAAATATTGTCAGGACTAAACTGAATTCTGTTGCCTGGTGCCAGACTGGAAGAAGAAAGTTCTGTTTAGCATAACACTACAAAATTTTCAGAACAGGTAGCATTTGCCATTGATATCATCTTGCATTCCTTTCTCGACCTTCAAAATCTCATCCTTGGTACCCAAGAATCCTAAGATAGAAACCATTCAGTTCACCCTCACCTTAAGTCCTCTCCACTCCTAAATTACTTTAGGCCTTGTCCTCAGTCGAATTTCCTATCATTTCCATCCTGATATTAACTAGGTTTAAAGAGAAAAGAAATCTAAATGAATCTGTCCCCAGTACTGTGTGAATTACAGATAACTTTTATTTGGCAAATGTATTTTTTTCTCTTAGAATTTCTGTCCTCACAGATAGCAATGAAATAAATCAGACACTATGAGAGCAAACAGTGTTCTGGTTGTGCATATCTTTTCAGAAGCTGTGCTAAAGATTGGCTTTTCTTGGCTTAATTCTATTCAACAAAATATCCTAAGCATCTACTGGCATAAGACATTGATCCAGGGAATATAAGCATCTCTGGACACAATTCTATTTCAGCCAACTTATAAACAAGTAGATTTTTTATAATTTTTTAAGTTTATTTATATTTGAGAGACATAGAAAGGTAGAGCATAAGTGGGAGTGGGACAGAGATAGGGAGACACAGAATCCGAAGCAGGCTCCAGGCTCTGAGCTGTCAGCACAGAGCTCAAACTTTACAAGCTGTGAGATGATGACCTGAGCTTAACTGACTGAGTCATGCAGGCGCCCCAAAATTTTTTAATTATAAAATTTAAAAAATTCCAACAGGAATAAATAAATTTCTATAGTTTTTCATAAAAGGAAAAAAAAAAGCCCTCTGTGTGGGAGAGAATCAGAGCACCATCAAGGAAAGTGTGCTTGAAGTGGGCCTTAGATGATAGCATTTAAATTAGCAGGGATGGGGAATCCGAGGTATAAGCCATTCAACAATCAACATTTATTGAGTACCTATGGCATGCCACACACTGGTATTTGAGATTTAAACCCTATCCATTCCTTCTTGAAGCTCGTAGAAGAGACAAATACATGTCTGTGTGTATGCGTGTGTGTGTTTATGTATATTTATATTAGAATATTCTGTGAGAATTACAGTGATCAATACACACACACACAACTACTAGAGCACAGAAAAAGCAGCTGGTCTGCCTGACAATGTCAGGAAAAACTGCACAGAGTGGTCACATAAGGGGCCTGAAGGGTCTTTATAGATGAAAGGGCAGTTGGAAACAGCATAAGCATTTTAAGCAGAGGGGAACACTATGGAAAATAGCATAGTGCATCTAGGGAACAGCTGGTAGCATCTAGGGAACGGTGCTGCTGCCCATGTTATGAGGAGAAGGTGCAGCAGATTGAATCACAGACTAAGCAGGTTCAGGAATAACCTTGTCAGATATGCTAATGAATGGATATTTCCTTGTCAGGTGATAGAGAGGGATTAGAGATTTTTAAAACAGAGTTAAGTGCTGGAATGGAGTTTTCAGAAGATCATTTGGAGGTACCTAGAGAGGAAGAAATGGAGCACAGAACCAGTTAGGAGTCTATCATGTAAAGAGTGAAGATCTGAACCAAGACAGTGACATGACTACCAAGGTCAGTAGCAGACTTGAAAGACGCTTCAGGTAGCATTGTAGACGCTCCTCCCTGCTTTGCAGCCTGGGATGGTCTGCTTTTAAAGGCAGGAGGGACCAGGGGATAGGGGAAGCTATTGAAAAAAAGAAGAGAGAGGGTTTCAGTTTGGTGGAATGACAAACTTTGGGGGGAGAAATGTCTTTTTTCTTCTAATTGTAAAAATAAATCCTATAAAAGTTCCAGGTATCTCAGGAGAGACTACCAGGGCAGCAAAGGTGAGGACTCTCAAAGAATTCACATGTTTATTTCCCATTAAGGTAGACATTTGCCCAGCTATGCTAGACTCAAAACTACTTGGGGAATTTACATTCAGCTAAATAAGACAGGCCTGAGAAACAAAATAATGCAGTGAGCGTCCTTCTGGGCTTTCCCACTCCACTTTTTCAACTGTTTCCTCTTCATTGGTGTCCTTTTTCCCACACCTCTCCTTTTTCCACCTCCTCTGGTTCAAATCTATGAAGGACTGACAACCATTAATATATTATCATAAATTAATGCATACTATGTTAAGTAACATTCTGGAGCATGTGCTTTTAAATTGCTTCTCTCTAAATGTGGAATAAAATATTCTCTCTTTTTTTGAGGTATTTTGGGAATCAGATTAAAGAAATATTTCAGCAGAAGCAAGAAATCTTTCTTTCCCAACAATTCACACAGCTGTGGCTGTCTTTTAACCCACTGCCAATGCGTTGACTGAATACACAAAATAAGAGATTAATTCTCTAAACAACTGGAATATTTAAATCCTCACTTGTTCATATAAGAATATATAAGTATTGGTGAAATATGTAGCTTCCATAATAAAAGTCATATTGAGTGATCACCATGTGCTAGGCATACTGCTAAGCACTTCACACATATTAAAGTACTAAGGTCTCATAATAAAGAAGGTACTATTTCATTCCCATTTTAGAGATGAGGAAACTGAAGAACAGAGAAGTTAGATAACATATTCAAAGCCATACTATACGTGAAAGAGGCAGGATATGAACTTGAAACTTAGAAGAGACGTGTGTGTGTGAGTGTGTGCGTGTGTGTGTGTGTGTGTGTGTCTTAGTCTTATTCAGTGTACTAAACTATACCAGTGAGAACATTTTTAAGTGCCCAATGAACAGATACTAGACAAAAATACCTGAAGATTTTTAATCTAAGGTAATGTATGAGCCTGATCCTAGAAAGTGTGAAAAGACAAAATACTTGAGTCCTTTGTACTTTTTAACATGGTTTCCTGAGCAACTTGGAAAGGCTGCAGCGGGGGGAAGATCTGGTGATGCCAGGAACATGGGAAGCAATAGGGTTTGTGGCTTTTAAATTTTCTCTCTCTGGTCAGCATTTAATGCCCTTGGCTAGGCCCTCTGCCAAGTTGTGAACTTTCTGAGGATCCTGCACTGTCTTTACTCCCCCAGCCACTTTTTTTTTAAACACAACCACTTTTACTGGACTGGAATGGATGAGTTCAGCTCAAAAATCAGATTTTTTTTTCATGTTGTATAGTGGATTGCATCCTAAAGTAGTGAGATTCTCATTACAAGTATCCAAGCAGAGGTAAAGGTTGACTATTACAGAAGGTCTTCTTATAGTGGGTGAGCGGACACACCAAAACTCTCTAAGACCCCTTTCTACTCTCCGAATTATCTATATTCAACATAGTTAATGTGAATAATTCAAAATATTAACACAAATACCAACATTAATAATACCTCATTTAAATATGTACAATTGTTAATATGTACAAATAAATAAATTCAACAAACAAATGTGAGTATATTGCTAGCAGTTCATTGTGGTACATAACATGTCAGTCATAATCTCACAAATAAAATACACTCCAAATTACTGTCAAACTCATAGCTTAAAACCTCTACTCTGTTTTCTGGTGTCCTCTGGTGTCTTGATTTTATACAGAACAACTGTGATCATATACAGAAAAAATAACACAGATTCTAATTCAATAACAAATTAATTTTGTTCACTATGTAAGCTCCAGAAAAACAATTCTTCAACCGAAATAAGTACAGCCATAAAAAAACACACCGGAAGTAAAAATGCCGAAATGAGTGTGCTTTCTTTTGCTGTCAATATTGTTCCAATTTTTCTTAATAAAACAGATATTAAGTAGATACCAATATCCACCTGTTTATATGCTGTCAAATTATCCAGAGTCTGATATAAATTAATCCCTTTGAAACCGGATTTGAAGGCAATGTCGTTTCAATATGTAATTTTTTCTAAATTTCTAAAGTCCAACCATCTTTGTTTCTGAACCATCCTGATCCATACACCTACATATTTTCTAAAACTGGGAGATTAGGAAAAAATTCGGCAACACAACTTATAAAAAGTAATTCTTACATCTGTTTCTTTGGAGCCTCATGTTCCTGATGACTTTTTCCTTCTAAAATGACTTGCCAACCTTGGAACTTTGCTGTGTTCTCCTGACTCACAGTATATTTACAGTGTGTGTCTCAGGAAGAAGTACACAGCAACTATTTCCTTCTGTACTAAAAAAAAAAAAAAGACCAGGAAAGTTAGAGAGCAAAAACACATGAAGAACAAATGTACATTTAAACTACCTGGAAAAAAATTGGGTTTGACTCTCATTAATAGCCTATTCTTTCCATCATATGTTCTTAAATTATAGAATTGTTTTATGCTAGTGGAGAAAAGTAATTTAACTTCTGTTTCATGAATTCAGAGTATGCCTTTTATAAATCGTAGAGATTTAACACTGTTCATTTTAGAAATAATATTGACTATAATGACATTAACTAAAAGAAGACATTTTAGAATTCCCTGTTGATATTTCTAATTATAAAAATATCATGCTTTGAAACAATATATGGTGAAAATACTCATATTAGAACTAGAATGAAAGCCATATAAATTACCATACTACAAAAATAGCTTAATTGATGATCTCTGGGGCATACGGCAGGACAAAGCCACAGCCTTCCTTAGTACTACTGAACAAATCCTGCAAATTTCACGCTACTGTTAGTGAAAAGGAACGGACAGAATTGAAATCTAAAGAGGAAAGAACGAAAAGAGAAAACAAGTCCTCCAAGTAACAAAAAATAGGAATGAGGAAGCAAAAGATCCAGGAGGAAATTTAAGGAAATTACGTTCTAAAATGTATTCTTTTTTCCTCTCTGGTAGCAGAATTGTTTAACACAGATCAGATTTGTGACTTTGTTAAGTAATACTTTTCATTAAATTGAGCTGGATATTTATATAGTAAGTCAGAATATGTGAAATGTCAAAGATCTCATTATAATTCATCTGCTTAAAAAAACTGTAGGATTCTCCTTTGCCTACAGAATAAATCCATCCATCCCAGTGGGACCGTAGGGGCCCATGATAATCTGGCCTCAACATCCCTTTCCAACCAATCTGCCAAACACTCCAGGGACAGACCGCTTGCCAAACACCTCGACAATTTCTCCTGGCTGGTGTGCCGTCTGGCCCCCTGACCAATAGCCCTTCATCGTCTGACATTCACCTTCTAGATCCTAGTCAAAGGTCTTTCCTTTCATTAAATATTTCATTTCTCCAGGCACATTAGTCACTCCTCCCCACACTTCTGCATTACCACTCTCCTATTTTACAATTTTTAATTTCTTAGCACATAACACAATGCCCAGCACCTAAGAGGGGCTTTATATATCTTTCCTGTTAGAATCATGAGGCCAATTTTAGAACCATCTTCAAATTCCCAGCTGAAATGACCACTCAAAAAAAGGTCTTTTGAAATAACAATTAACATCCTACAAATAAGATGTATAGGCAGCAGGAGACATGGGGTTTAGTTTAAAATTTACAAAAAAAATAATAAACAAAGGAAAAAGCCACACATGTTTACTTATTATAAGGTCAGGGCAAGCAAGAGCCTAGCACAGAATGGCCAGACCAACCTGAGTAATAGTTTGGGTTGGGTGTGGGATGGGGAGGGCTCAGATGATAGAATTACAGTCAGGTACGGGGAGTTGCTGTCTTGAGGGTAAAATTGCTTTGCAACAATCTCAGAAATTCCAAAGGCTGTTGTCATAGTCCATGCGGGGTGCCCTAACATAAATACCGTAGACTGGATACCTTAAACAATACATTTATTTCTCACACTTCTAGAGGCTAGGAGTCAGGGATCGGGATGCCAGCATGATCCAGTTCCGATAAGGACCCCCTTCCAGGCTGCAGATGACTAACTTCTTGTATCCTCATATGGCAGAAAAAGCAAGCTCTGATTTTCATCCCCTTATAAGGGCACTGATCCCATTCATGACCTAGTTATCTCCCAAAGGCCCAACCGTTTAATACTATCCCGTGAGGGGGTAAGATTTCAATGTCTGAATTTGAGAGGTGGGGCGTTAGACTCGAACATCCAGTCCATAATTATCATCTCTAAATGGTAGAAAACGAGCATCAACTATATACTGCTAAGATTACTGGTCAGATTTTCAGGGTATCCGTATCTGAATACAGAGTATTTCAAGATGTTTTCTGATGCAAAAGAAAGCTTCTTGAGAACAAAAACACAAAATTAATGACTGACACTGGACGCTTACTAAGGATTTGACAAATCTATGAGGAATGAATGAATAATGTTTAACATGACTCTGTATCAATTACATATCGTTGCTGTTTCACCCACAAAGTACTCTTAAAGCAGAATAAGGACAGACTGATTTTTCTCACACATGTCCCATTATAGATCAGATTATAGATTAGATAACGTTTAGGGTGAACTGAAATAACAAGAACAATAATATCTTGGAAATCATGGCTGTTAATTGTCCATTGCTTATTATGTGCCAGATACTATAGCATTTACTTTGTTATCTAATTTAATCCTGGATACTATTAATACCACCATTTTACAGATAAAAAAATGAGGTTTGAGATATTAAGTAACTTGCAAAGGTACAGAGCTAGTACATGATGGAGTGGATATTTAAACTTAGGATATTAGCTCACATTCTTAGCCAGAACATCGCCCTAGATCTTCTGAATACTACCATATGTTTATCTATAGCTGAAAGTGCGATCTAATCCATAAATTCACTTACATACTTCTAACTGAATGTATCATTTTATTCTTCTCACTATTAGTAATAGATCTTTCTAGAACCATGAACTTACCTTAGAAGGTTGTTCTTCTGTGAAACAAAAAAAGATATACAGTTAATGATTTAAAATATTTTACCCTTTGTTTCACTGCCTTAAAGTTACTTTGTTGCCCTAAGTATGGATGTAATCCCTCAGTCTGAAATGTTAATGACAAAGCTATTCCATAGATACCACAGAGGACTTTGAATATCATTTGATGCTAAAGATAAAACTTTTGTGTCTGATTGAAATTGCAACATTAACAGAGAGTGAGGAAGTATTTTAACTTAGCATCCTCCTTTCCTTCTGTTGAAAATTTTAAAGCATTGAAATTATATTGAATTTTAAGTTTTTCTTTAACCTTTCTCCTCCACTTGTTGCTAAACTTCTTTAGGTTGAAACTACATATTTGCATTTTTGTTTCCCCAGCACTTAGCACACTCTATAGCGTATTAATTGACATTAATACATGTTTAATGAATAGATAGATAAATCATGTGATTAGAATCCCATTTCAGTTCATACTACAGTTCTCTGACCTACATGTATTAGAGATAGATAGATGTTAGAATTGAGGAAGAAGTGAAATTAAACCATCCTGTTACTCTAACATGATTCCTAAAATAAGGGCAGATCATCTTTCAGATTTCAAGTTATCAGCCCTATTAAGAGAGTGAGGTCTCAGAGCTAACAAGAAGCATGGTACATTGGTGACTATAGTCTACTGTGTGTGTTCTACAGAAACCAGAGGCAGTATTTTGAATGGTGCTAACAAGCCACAAGGCACTGATCAAGCATGAAGGCACCTGTCAGTCAGTTACTTGTCCAACTCCTGATTTCGGTTCAAGTCATGATCTCAGTTTATGAGTTCTACCCCCACATTGGGCTCTGTGCTGACAGTGAGCAGTCTACTTGGGATATTCTCTCTCTCCCTTTCTCTATGCCCCTCCCTATTCATGCTCTCTATGTCTCAAAATAAATAAATAAACATAAAAGGTGCCTGGGTGGCTCAGTTGGCTAAGCGTCTGATTTTGGCTCAGGTCATGATCTCATGCTTCATGGGTTCCAACTCCATGTCAGGCTCTGTGCTGAGAGCTCAGAGCCTGGGGCCTGCTTCAGATTCTGTGTCTCCCTCTCTCTCACTCTGCCCTTCTCCCACTTGTGCCCTCCCCTCCCCTCAAAAATGAATAAATAAACTTAAAATAAATAAATAAACTTTTTAAAAAGGCATCAAGAATATTCTCTGGGCAGTGAGAAATCACTTGCAGAAAGGCAACTTTTGCATTTGAACACTCATTAATGAAGTTGCTGCCTTCTGCTGAGCAGTTCACTTACTCTTTTGAAGGGAAAATGGTTAAGACAACTGACCAGAAACTTAATGACTGCAAGGGCTTCTAGTGACTTTCAAATCATTCAATAGAACTTTTCACATGAACTATCACTGTATCTGCAACTCAATTTCAAAATTACTGTTAGTTGTGTTTTTACATTTAGCAACCTAACAATGTTGTGTTTAGAACGCAGTACTTGTGAAAACAGAGAAGTGTGTACTATATACGAAATTAATATAGAGGTGTCCGCGGTATTAACCAAGATACTGTTTTATCTTGCTTTAAAACAAGGTCTGTTATTATATTTTTTAACGTGTATTTATTTTTGAGAGACACAGAGACAGAGCATGAGTGGGGGAGGGGCAGAGAAAAAGAGAGAGAGACCCAGAAGCTGAAGCAGACTCCAGGCTCCCAGCTGTCAGCACAGAGCCCCACACAGAGCTCAAAGTTGCAAACCATGAAATCATGACTGAGCCGAAGTCAGCTGTTCAACCGACTGAGCCACTCAGGCACCCCTGTGGCTGCTGCCATTGTTTTAATGACCTTCAGGTTTCAGGATGATGTCCGTTTAGGAGTAGAATAGGATGGTGTGCGTGTATGATGCTCCCAGGGAGCTGGCGAGGTTAGTGATCCAAGGACCTACAAGCTTTGCTCTCAACTACACCAGGACAACATTAACCTCAGAATTCCTTGCTGTTCTATTACCACTTTACTGTCCGATTAATAAATAGCAGTTTGAAGGCTCTATTACAGTATGCTCATGAGTGACTAGAGCTCTCAATGGAAGATTCGTAAGTTTTGCTCTGTCCTTAAAAAGCAGCATTCACTTCTATATAACCATGACTAGGTTCTATTCAGCTGTGTCCCAGACATATACTCTAGGTCATAATACTGTAGCAGATGGAAAAGCCTGATACCAATGTTTCCATTTCTTTAAAATTAACTCTGATATTATTCAGGTCCTATGACTAATTTATGTAATCTAGAAGTAGAATGTGTCAATATGAATATAACAGACTTGGAAGTAAAAGAAGAGTCACACAGCAGACGTACCCACAGCATAGCAATGTAGCTCCACAAGTATAGGAAGCTCATGAAGCAACCATTCACATGACTTGCATAATGTCATATCTGTTTTTGTTTTCTTGTAAAGCGTGGTCTTACCAAATCCTATAGTCGTGGTCTATTTTGTTGCAGTCATATGGGTCTTGCTGTGAAGGTGTAACACTAATGACTGCAGCAGGAAAAAGAAAGGATGTCTCATGAACTGTAGCCCTGTTTACACTTCTACTCTAGCCATAAGCATTTGTTTAAACAAAAAGTCCTGCATTTGAACGTCCACAATTGTGTGCTTATTATAAACATCTTGTCTTGATCCAGGCTCAGCCAACACTTGAAGGTGTTGACACTCATAGAGAAATAAAGTCTTGTACTAACAAATAATAATTCATCATAAAAGAATGTAAACAGAACCTTTATTCATTAATTTGCCAGTTAACACTTTTGGTTGCACTTATCAACTAACATTTTCATTAAAATAAGGAAAACTTCATGATGTGCTAATCATTTAAAACCTTCTCCTTTATCTCTCAAAGGGTTATCTTTTCATGTAGAGCTTTAGTGGCTGATACTGATGACATTATCTTTAAAAAAATGTTCATATCCCTCTGTGGCATGCCAACAGAGCCATTCATACCCATTACCTATCTTTTCCTAGAGCACGTTATAGTTCATGTCATTTTCTCCTCCATGTTTTTTTCCTCAAAGGGATTTATAAGATTTAGGATTCACTTTAATGTACAGCATATTCTTTCACTTTGGTTTTCCTATTGAAACCAGTGTATTTTCATAGAAAACACATCAGTAACTCTACCTTGCTATGTGCCACATCTGGACTGCATCCTCCTGAATGAGCATCATAATTCCTTCATTCCCTGGACTTCATCAGAATTCATGAGCAAGCAGAACTGTTACATGCAGCTCTCCCAGTAATCAAGCCTAACTGGATAATCAGCAAGGATTTCTAAAGGAAGTCAGAGTGTTTTTCTCATTCTCTAATAATGATAATTTATTCACATCCTTTATTATTGGCTTAACCTCTGAATCTTTTAAAGAAGTTGCAGTTTTACTGTGGTGTCACTAAAACCAGAAAGAATAACCAAGACTTTCATGGCATAAATTGACTTTAGTAACTGTGCCTGAAGAGATGAACAGAGAAGTCATTAACGAGGCTCATGAACTAAGCTGAAGAATATTCATTTCCAACATAATTCTCGCAAGGTCTTTGTCTACCTAATTTACCAGGTGAAGAACGCATTCAATTGATTATCTAAATGCTAAGTTTTCCCAATATTTTTGGCCTCATTAATTCAGCATATTTTATATGCTGAATAGACATACAGTATATACTGGGGATGCATTAGGTAAGACAAAAATCCTTGTCTCAGCTGCATTTATAGTCCCAAGAGGGAGTTAAACAAACTACTGAGAATTATGGTTATGTATGATTTACTAGCCACCATGCTAGGTGGTGGTTATATAGCAGTGAGCAAGACCAACAGGCTTCTGCCCAGATAGAGGGTGTGTATTGAGTTCTAAGATAGGATCAAACATCAGATCCTATCCCAGAAGTATTTAAACCAGTCTTTAGGGGGTAAGAAAGTCATTCTGGAGGCAGCTACAGCATAGCTGAGACCAAAACGGTAAATAACAGTCAGCTGGACAAAGAGTGAAGAAAGGCAGTGTTCAGTGCGTGTGCACAACCATCAGAGAGGTCACCTCGTAGCCAGAGCACTAGCGGTGGTTTACCACAGGGAGAGGACACAGCACAGAAATCAAGAGGCAGAGGTAAGCACAGTCATGAATGCGTAGTAAGGTGAACTGTCATAGAAGCTGAGGCAGGCGGCTTGGGCTCAAATCCTGCTTGCACGTACCAGCTGTGTCTTGATGACTTTAGGTGTGCTGAATCATTCCATTAGCACCTTGGTTACCTTGAGAATCATATTTCACACCCTCATCCCGAGATTGTTTTGTTAGCATTGGCCAGATAAGGAAATTGTGTGAGATTTAGTAGATGGAAGTAAAGTGACAGCCATTACCCTCTCAAGGTCACCTTGGTTGAAAGTGATGGAAAGACCCTAAACTGCCTGGAGGGAATCAGGTTGTCTTCTTCTCCTCCTCAACTCTGGCTCCTCTGACAAAAGCAGCCCCAGACGATCACCAGATATTTTGACTACAGACTTGCAGAGACAATACCACCCACTACCAGTCACCCTCACAGTCCCACTTGGATATCTGGACTTGCTTGGCTTTCTTACTGACTCATTGGTGATTCCTCTGATCTTTCAGTTTCTCCTTTATGACCTTCTTTTCCCATATCTCGTAATACTATGTATATATACTCATATTATAATAAATCCCTTATCCTGTAACTCACACTGGCTCAGTTTCCCTAATACATCGGGCATGTTATATAACCTCTCCACATCTTGGTTTATGTTTCAAGAAGATGATTTGACTCTAATGGTATCTGCTTTATGGAAATAATGTATGTTCACAAAATGATAATTATCTCAAGGAATTTGTACTTTACTTTGAGATAAGTGAGAAGTCAATAATTTTGGTGAGAAGTGACATGACCAGACTTGTTTCAGAACATTCAATCTGAGTGAGATTTGTAATACAGATTTGAGAGGAGCAAAGAGACACTTGGAAGTGTGTTACAGTAATCAGAGTTTGAGATGTTGGCAGTCTGAATTAAGGTAGTGGCGCTGGGACTGGAGATCAGTAGACAGAGTCCAGAGTCAAGAAGAAACTAGAAATGTTCTTCTTTGGCTTATTCACCATCATAAAATCCCCGAGCTCTATGCATGTTGTCACAAATGGCAAGATTTTTAGTGTATGATATCACTGATATGTGGAATTAAAATAACTGAACCCATAAAAACAATAAAATGGTGTTACCAGGAGCTGAGGTGGCAGGACCAAAATAGGAGAGATGCTCTTTTGGGGCACAAATTTGCAACTAGTAGATAAGTCCTAGAGATCTCATGTGCAGTACAGTGATTAGAGACAACAATATTGTAAATATCAGACTTGCTAAGAGCCTAGATCTTAATTAGTCCCACCACAAAGAAAGAAAGGCTAATGATGTGATATGAGATTTTAGCTAATGGTACAAGGACAATCACATTGGAATCTTATATATAAATCAATCAAATCAACCTTATGCCTTAAACTTACACAATATTATGTATCAAAAATTAATTTAAGTTAAAATAACAATTTTTCATCAGACTATGTGAACACCAAAAAGCAAAATACATGACAAATGCATCAAATGACAAAACCTGGTAAATTATTAATACGGGAACAGAGGAAAGAAAGGCATGAAAGATTACTTTCAAGCTTCCAACTTAAGATATGGGTGGAGCAAGACACCATTTCTGTGAAACAGTAGAAGTGGAGGAAGAACTTGTTTGATGAGGAAGGGATGAGATTTTGCTTTGACATGATAAGCCTAAAGGACCCATGACACATCTAATTGGAAATACAAAGAGGGAGTTGCTGCCATCTGTCACCGTACAGCGCTATTACAGTACCATGGACTTTGCTGCCTGTGCCGTACTTTGGTAGCTACACTTGCGACAAGCGTGGTGTAGTGTATAGAGTTGTTGAATTATTATGTCGTGCATCTGGCATAATCTGAAACTAATGTACATTCAATTTTTAAAATTTATATATATGAACAAAAAAAAAGAGTTAATTGCTTATGCTGGATAGTTGAACATGGGGATCAGACACGAACTGTTGCCCCTTGTTCCTCCACTATTCTTGCAGGGCAAATGTGCTTTCAATAAAGGCAAGGAAGGGGCTCCTGGGTGGCTCAGTCAGTTGAACATCTGGCTTTGACCCACAGCACGCTCTTGCAGTTCATGAGTTTGAGCCCCACATTGGGCTCGCTGCTGTCAGCACAGAGCCAGCTTCGGATCCTCTGTCTCCCTCTCTTTCTGTCCCCTCCTCCTGTCGAAAATAAATAAATCTTTAAAAATAAGATTAAAATAAAGGTAAGAAAATAGAGACTGAGATGTTGGATTTCTGTTTTTGTCTCTCTAAGTATTTCTAAAGCTGTTTGGTCCCAGGGAAACTTCACACTCTTAAACTCTGAAGTCCCTAAAAAAGATTTTTGTTCATATATATCCATTTCGTGTGAAATTTAAACTCAGGAATTTTAAATTAAAGGATATATATTAATTCATTTCAAAATAATAAACTATGACATGTTAACATAAAGAACCAATCCTTATGAAAGAATATCTTTTCTAAAACAAAAATATTAAAACTAAAAGTACCACCATTACCTGTTATGAACCTCTAACGGCTGCTTGATGGAGACAGGTGGATTCTCATATGTGTCTACATTCAATGTGTTGCAATATTACACATCATGTAGCCTCTAGAAAGCTCTACTGCATACTTGTGAGTGAATGATAGTGAAAAGGAAAAATAACATCTTCGAATTATTACAAAAGTAGTTTTGACTTCATGGATCACCCCCCTGGAAAAGTTGTCTCTGAGAACTTCAGGAACACTGGATCACACTTTGAAAACCAGTTTGTTGTGAATATCAAGGTAGATGATATGATGCTCAGGATGGAGGTGGAGAGGAAGACTCAGAAACTCAAGTCTTTAGCAGAGAAAGCACAGGGATTATGAGTTTGGCAGTTGAGAGTTTCAGAGAAGTATAATGTAGCTGAATAGTGCATGGCTAAGTGGACAAGGTGTCTTAGAAGAAAAGGGAGAATTAATGAGTCGTCTTGAAATCTTTCTGAGAAATTAGAGCAATTCAGGTCACACCTCTACTAACTCAGTGGGTGGTCTTTATGAGAGAAAGCCAGCATTTATGTGAGAAGATTTTGGGGGATGCAGTGTCTTTTAGAAGAGCCAAGTTTCAGCTAACAAGTAATAAAAACATCAGGGCCCTAGATGGCTCAGTCAGTTGAGCATCCGCCTCTTGATTTCCACCAGAGTCATGATCCCAAGGTTATGGGATCAAGCCCTATGTCAGGCTCTGTACTGATGATGGAGCCTGCTTGAGATTCTCTCTCTCCTTCTCTCCTCCTCCCCAACTCGTCTCTTTCTCTCTCTCTCTAAAAAAAACAATCATAAATGTCATGTTAATGAGAAAAAAAATTCTGTACTACATGTCACAAGTGCTAATAGTTATTTACAAATATCTAATCTCTCTTCTTCAGAAACAATATTTCAGTTTCTACCTGGGCATACTGTGCCACTCAGACAAATCTTGTACCTTCCAGGTTCCCATAAGATAGGACTAATTCCTGGCCACGAAGGTAGATACAAGCGAAGTTCTGTGTGAGGCTACAGAGAGCTAAATTTGGAGAAATCCTTTTTTGCCTTCCTCCTTGCTGCTGCCCGGGATACATGGCCACCTAAAAGCATGATCTAATAAACATATATGGAACTTTGCACTCCACAAAGGTAGCATGTACATTATTTTACAGCACACAGAAAAGATTGCCAACGTTCTACCACTTAATACAAACATTAATTCATTTCAAACATTTGGTATCACTCAGATGATGGTAAGCTTGAACACACTGCAAAATATTTCCAGCATTTTCTTGGTAAGAAAAGGAAGGAAAATTCTCAGGCCTTTGTAAAAAGATCATCTACATCTTGGATTGACTGTGCTCCTCAAGGAAATCCTTGTCCTTTGAGCAGGAAAACAAAAGCTTTTACCTAACTCCCAGGACATTCAGCAGGTATTAGGGACACCAGAGCAATTGAATGCAGCAGGATTTTCAAGTCTTTCAGATTCAGGATGAGCCTAAGAAGGCCTTAAACTCCTGAAAGGATCCTATATCAGGTAACCCCTCAGGCATCATGGAGAGCAAGTCTTCCCAAATGAATGTGCATTCACATCAACTGAGGAGTCTTGTTAAAATGCAATTATGTAGTTCTGAGTTCTTGAGATTCTGTGTTTTCTAACCAGCTCCTAGATGATGGTGATACACTGGTCAAAGACTTCAATTTGAGTGGCACTGATCAAAACAATCAATGTGGAATAGATCTATGGCATTAGTCGAAGTCACGAAGCCTAAAGTCCGATAATCAACTCAAAATGATCTCTTGCATACATTACTTTATCCACCTCAAAATAACTTCTTGCATACATCACTGCTTCCATTTAATGAATATTTATTTGATGTTTATTATGTGCCAAATATATGCTTTACCCTGCCAATCAAGGAGTTTAAGGTTTGTTAGGGAAACCGACTATTAAAAAATTACACAAATAGGTGTTTACTTCCAAACCATATGTGCTAGAACAGCACACAGTAATTCCTCAATAAAGATTAGAGTCAACTCTGGAGAACAGATTTCTATGGCTGCATATAATCTGGAGACCAGTCAAGACTTCTCATACGAAGTCATGGTGAAGCAGAAACCTACCTCTGGGATACATAAAAGTTCTAAATAAACAAGTGATAAGTAGCAATAATGGAAAGTAAGGGAGAAAAGTCTTCTTAGAAGAACGAGCAATTGAAAATCCCAGAAATAGCGAATGACAGGACAATTCAAGAAGCATCTTGCTTTTTTAAAACATATTAAAGAGATACTTTAGTCAAGTGTATTTCATTAGAAATGAGTTTTAAATTATGCCAGCTTTCCTAAATTTACAAAACATAAGAGTTTATTTTGGTTTTATGAGCTATGTCTGATTTGATTTTCCATTTTCTCTTTAGATAGGGACCTCCAACTTAATAGGATAATTCTGTCAATCAGATTCAGAAATCAGAAATCACAGTTTAGTGACTTCATGTTAATCATACCCTAAGCCTTAGGTATTTATAGGAAAGGTAATTTTTTTTTATTTTTAAAATAAAAAAATGCTTGCATACCGCTAAGAGGTCTAAGACAGTAGAATAAAGCAAGAGAAAAGAATAAAAGGATGAGAATTGAAAAAAAAGAAAAACAATGATTCACAGATGCTATGATCACCTACTTTAAAAAATGCAAAAGAACCTTCAGATTAGTAATTAGAAGTTTTAGATTAGTAACGCTGGTGGATACAAAGTAAATATATAAAAGTCAATTCTATTTCTATAAGCAAGCAACAAATAGAATTGTGATTTTTGAAAGTTTTTACTTATTTATTTTGAGAAAGAGAGATAAACCACAAGCAAGGGAAGAACAAAGAGATAGAGAAAGAGAGAGAATCCCAAGCAGTCTCCACACTGCCAGCATGGAGAGTCCAATGTGGGGCTTGAACTCATGAACCATGAGATTATGATCTGGGCTGAAGTCCAAAGTTTAACTGACTGAGCCACCCAGGTGCCCTTAGAAATGTAATTTTTAAAAGTTTTTATTTATTTTTGAGAGAGAGAGAGAGAGAGAGAACACAAGTGGTGAGGGGCTGAGAGATAAAGGGAGACACAGAATCCAAAGCAGGCTCCAGGCTCTGAGGTGCCAACACAGAGCCCAACGTGGGGCTCAAACCCACCAACTGTGAGATTGTGACCTGACCTGAAGTCAGACAGTTAACTGACTAAGCCACCCAGGTGACGTTAGAAATGTAATTTTTTAAAGAAGTCAATTACAATACCATCAGAAAAATATAAAGTACCTAGAAATAAATCTTGAAATAATCTTTAAAAAGGAGACTATAAAGTTTAAAAAAAAAAGATTTAAAAAGAAATCATGATCATAGATTGCTTCAATATCATAAAGATGTTAATTTCTCCCAAGCTGATCTATAGATTAAACACAAATCTAATCAAGATTTAAAATATCATAAGGTATATGGAACTTAACATGTGATTTCTAAATTTATACGGACATGAAAAAGGTCAAGTCACTAGAGAGATGAAAGATTAAGTGGAAGAGTTGGGAGTGGGGAAGGTCCATCACGTAGTAGTAGTAGAGTCACACTAACCAATATTACCTAGTAGTGATGCAAATGTAGACCAACTAACCTATGGAACATAATGAAAAATCCATAAACCCGTACATTGTGGAAACTTGATTTCTAATAGAACTTGCATTGAAAACAGTGGGGAAAAGATGCACTTTACCATAAGTGCTGGTAAAACCATAGGTTAGCCATATGAAAAGAAGAGGGGGATGGTGAAGAGGAAGGTAGAGGAATGAAGGAAAAAATAGGCTTAGTTACAAAAATACACATAGATTAAAGCTTAAAAGTGAAGAAAAGAGAAGGAGCATATTTTCAGGATTCCACGATTGGTAGGGATATCTTTAAGAAAACATAGAAAGTACAAACCATGACAAAATCTTGAAAAACTTCATGCCCTTCCAGCACACCAATTCTATACTATATAATATAATATACTATAATACAATTCAATACAATATGTTCTTAATTTCTGGTGGTAACAAACTAGACATACCTAACGTTTCCCTGCAGTGACCACAATTGTGAGCACACATGTGGTTATCTGGGGTGTGAAGGGCCACAGCCTCAGTGAAGACTGGTTGAAAATCTGCTTCAGGAGCATTCTGACTGCCCCCCACACCCCTGGGAAGCTCAGTCAGTTAAGCATTCTGATTCTTGATTTCAGTTCAGGTCATGATCTCACGTTTGTGGAATCTAGCCTTGACAGTCTCTGAGCTGACAGCGCAGAGCCTGCTTGTGATTCTCTCTCTCGATTCTTCCCCACTCTTACTTCCTGTCTCAAAATAAATAAATAAACTTAAAAAAAAAAAGCAGCAGTCTGACTTCCAGTTTCCTCCCCTACACCACTTATTTAGGCAACCGTTCTTTCCTCCCCTTGCAAAAACAAATACAAAACTAAACTTAAACATGGTAATTTGCTCTGTGAAAAGACAAAAACACAGGGTTGGAGGGAGGAGAGTTGGTGGCTTAAGTGAATGTTCACAGTCTGGAGGCAGAGACCACTCCTCTTCACCCCTCAGGTGCCTAGGGCTGACCTGAGGATCCGACCCTCTGGGAAAGACACTGAAGGAGCTGAGTGCCTTTGGCCCTTTACCCACCCTCCAGAAGAGCCCTCCTCCACCCTTAATAATCTTGTCATTTGCAACAACGTGGATGGAACTTAAGAGTATTATGCTGAGCAAAACAAGTCAGTCAGAGAAAGACAAATACTACATCATTTCACTGATATATGGGATTTAAGAAACAGATGAACATAGGGAAAGGGGGGAAAAAAGAAAGGGAGGCAAACCATAAAAGACTCCTAGAGAACAAACTGAGGGTTGATGGAGGAAGGTGGGTGGGGGATGGACTAGATGGGGGATGGGTATGAAGGAGAGCACTTGTTAGAGCACTGGGTGTTGTATTTAAGTGATGAATCACAGAATTCTACTCCTGAAACCATATTGCCCTGTATGTCGACTAATTAGATTTTAGATAAAAACTTGAAACAAAAAACTAAGGATAATAGTAACTACTTAGGAAATTTTGGTGAAGACATTTTGAGGTTGAATGAATAGCAGCATAGTGCCTGGGATGCTCAGTCATTAACTGAATGGGTAATAAATGTTTCCTATACTAATTTTATAATAAAGTAAAATTTAGTAATTGTTTCATATAGATGTCTATATTGGCTTCTACTCTAAGTACCATGAGAGTAGGGTATATTTACCATTTGCTATATTCTCTCCAGTGTTTAGGAGAGTTCCTGATATAAAATAAGAGTGCATTAAGTATTTATTTACTGTTGAACAAGTAAATGCTCATCTGATTTCAAAATCCAGGGACCAGTATTAGGTATTAGAAAGAGAAATGAACTAGAAGGCAGGAGTCGTAAATTTTAGATCTGGTTCTGCTAGATAACTTTGAACAAATCACCACAACCTCTCTGGACCTCAGTTTCATTTTCCATTAACTGTTCTTGTTGAACAGATTTCTAAAGCTTCTCCCAGCAATAACTCTCATCTCCATTTGGAAGAGCTGCCTATGGAGCCCTAACCATGCCTAATGACCAGTCTTGAAATAACACCCAACAGAGTGTGTTGTTCACATGCAGTCAGTGTGCAGGCATTAATTGATAGTTAGTACTCTAATAAGGCTAGGAAAACAAATACATAAGATACATAGTTCTGTTGCTTTAAAAACAAACATGGGAGATTCCAACGAACCAGTAATTCAGCACATGATACATCATTTATGGCCCTCCATTGGGGCCATAACTTTGTTAAAATAAAGTTATATCTAAAATCTTATTCCTATAAATATTTGGAAAGACCCATTAAAGCATTTTATCTTATTATTAACAGGATTTCAAATGCTGGGATTAGCTAGTATTCTAGAAAACCAGATTAAGTTGCTCTTGTATATTAAAAGCTTTCAAGATCTATTCCCATAGTTGATTATTTTCACTACATATCTCTTTGTATTTCCAAACCAAATGACATGATTTTTTAAGTGATATTATCTATAGCCATAATGTAGTTAATATTTAGGGTTTGACAATTTTTTTAAGTTCTTATTTTTTTTATTTTTTTATTTACTTTTTAGAGACAGAGAGAGACAGCACAAGCAGGGGAGAGTCAGAGAGAGAGGGAGACACAGAATCCGAAGCAGGCTCCAGGATCTGAGCTGTCAGCACAGAGCCCGACGCAGGGCTCGAACCCACAAACCATGAGATCATGACCTGAGCTGAAGCCAGACGCTTAATCGACTGAGCCACCCAGGCATCCCTAGGTTTTGACAATTTAAAAAATAAACATACACACTTACTTATTGAAATCACTCTCCTTCCAACCTTCAGAAGGTAAAAGATAATCACATCTGAAGGAGATTTCTTACTCCAGACTTCATCTCACTAACGAGGAATTTCTTCCCGTGTTAACATGGCTGATTGAGATTGCCATGAGTGATTATTTGGGACTGTAATACAATATGTTTTATGGATATGGACCATATGACAGTGCTATTGAAGTTCACTTTCCCAGAAACTTTGTAAGTCCTATTTAAAATTAATATTAAAATGTACTCAAAGTATACTCACAATAACAAAAGGAACAGAGAGGAAATAGTAAATCAATTAAAGAAACACTGAACCCAAGTTGTTATATTGTGGTGGTTGAACCAGAAACTTAATATTTCTGCAATGGAGAACCTAATTATACTACCAGATTCCCTTCCTAGTGACAGAAAAGTCATCTCAGCATGTGACTAAATGTATTATAGGGAGCTTCTTTTACATTTTTCTAAGAGTGAAAACTATTTCATCAGCTTTATTGAAGAATTCACATACAGTAAAATTTACCTATTTAAATATAGAATGCAGTAAGCTTTGACAAATGTATACAGCAATATAACCACTATCACAATCATGTTATAAAATATCTCCCCCCACCACCCCCCAAATAAGAATATCTCCAGGAACTATCAAAAACATCCATTGTCAGGGTGCCTGGGTGGCTCAGTCAGTTAGATGTCTGACGTCAGCTCAGGTCATGACCTCACAGTTTGTAAGTTTGAACCCTGCATTGGGTTCTGTGCCGACAGCTCAGAGAGACATGCTTTCAAAATAAACATTAAAAATTAAAATAAAATGAAATATAATTTAATTTTTAAAAAGGGATGAGTTAGAGACCATTCTTGGCAGCATGTTAAGAGGTTCAGCTCCTGCAGCCGGAGGGCAGAAAAAGCTGAGGATCAGGCTTTGAACTTAGAGAGTGAAGTCCAGAAGCTTGTATCCTCAAACATGGCAAGTCAGCTTGATTTTAGGACCCTGATAGGGAAGGCCCATTAGCAACATCTCAGTCAGTGAACTCAAAACCGTAAGAATCGCAGATTTGGCTGTACTCCTAACCTTACTTAAAAATGACACAGAAGTCTCTGCTGTGCGAGATGCATAGACTCCAGAAGGTAGGAGATAATCCCTATGAAGTTCCAGGAGGCTGCGACATCAGGGACATTTTTTAAAGCATTCAGGGAAATCTGCTAAAAAATAAAAAACAAATTGTTACATTTCTTATCTCCCACCATAGAGAAAGAAGCATGAGGCTTTGTGGACCTTTTCAAAATCTGGAGATAGCTTCCTAAATCTCTCCGCCCCAGTGCCCCTTCTCATAACACATATCGTCTGATGCCCCATTTAGGGGCCTGAAGTTAAATCATTTGGTAATCTATCTACACAACACATGTGTTCAAAATACTCAATAAAATATTCTAATTTCAGAAGAGGATAAGTTATAATTAGCACATATTTCACTGTGTAAATATTTTTATTCAACTACACGAAATGACATCGTTCAGCAGTCAGATTCTTGAGCCCTATTTCTAACTACCTATGTGGTGATTACAATATGGATTGATACTAGTTATGTGACTCAGATATAATGATGCTGTCATCAACTGTATAATTTTCTTTTCACTATTCTATTTTATTTTATTTTAGAGACAGAAAGGATGTGCAGGGCAGAGGAGCAGAGGGAGAGAGAGAAAGAGAGAGAGAGAGAGAGAGAGAGAGAGAGAGAGAATCTCAAGAAGGCTCCACACTCAGCGTGAGCCTGACGCAGAGCTCAATCCTACAACCCTAGATCAGCCACTTGAGGCGAAATCACGAGTTAGACACTCAACCAGATGAGCCACCCAGGTGCTCCAACTCTATGATTTTCTAAAATATTAAGCAACTCTTCATAGAGTTCCAAACATAAGACACTGCAATTATTTATCAGGCAGTTCTATTTCTGGGGGGAAAAGGTATGTTGAAACCATGAAAAACAAAACCTTTTGTTAAAAATGGAGTCAGGTTCTGGATGTAGAGCAAGCTTTTACATGCATCAGTGTCCAGCAGGATAGTCAAAAGTCATATGGAATGTAATTCTTTATGGTGTAGAACTGTCCTTTCATTGTAGGACACTAAATGCAAATAGGGTTTCCAATACTGTGATGACTGAAAATATCCCTCTTTAAGGCAGTGGCTCCTTTTTCCCTTGATAGGAACCATGGTCTTCTGTATATTTGAATTTCTCCAATCTCCTCTGACACTCTTTACGTGCTGGCAACTCCAAATCTGTATCTCCAACATAGATGTCTCTTAGGCTCAGACTTGTATCTTGAACCTTCTGCAAGATATAGACCCAGGATACCCCACCCCTGTTTCTGTAGACCCCTGGATATCCTATATGTGTCTCAAATTCAACATATCCAAATCATTCTGTTAACTTTCATCTAGATGTTTTTCTATTTCTGCGATCTCCATTTGTGGCACTATCATGTACCCGATCACACAAACTCGCACGGGGTGTCCTCTCTGACTCTTCCCTTCCCCCACTCCCACATCTAGCCAATCACGAAGACCTTCCGACTTTACTCCTTTCTATTCTATGACCATTGGACAAGGTCAGGCCCTCATTGTACAAAAACAGCTGTCTTACAACCAGAGTGAAAAAGCTGTATTGTGAATGTGACATGTCATTCTCCTGATTTATAGTCTTCAAGTTGAACTAAGGCTTTTGTGTTCTTGAATAATGTCCTGCATGTATCTCCATCATGGCCTACACTACACTGTGTTTTAATTACCTGTTTATACCTCTGTGACTAGGCTATAAGATCCGTGGTGTTAGGGATTGTGTTTTATTTCTGTGTTTCCCAGTGTTTAGCACAGTACTAGACACGGCACAGTCAATAAATACTTGCTCAGGAATGAAATATTCCTTTGAAACCACAATATTCATGATTAACTTCTATGAGTAAAATAAGAAATAACTTGATTGTATCAGAGACAGATTTGGGTACTGATATTTAAAAATTATTAATAAATGATTGGATTTTATCCTTTGGAATTTTTTTCTTGGACAAAATGGACATTTAAACAAATTTAATATATTCTTGACTTTAAATGAACATAAGCAATGCGTAGCCTGATAACATAATGAGTCCATTTTCTCTGAACAAAGGAGCTGTTAAAAAAACAACAACAACCTCCTATAATCATAAGAGGCAAGTGGATTTCCTGCTGTTTTCTCATTTTAAAAAATCATTAAATGCCAACCATATGCCAAGCAATATGCCAGAAAATGGGAAAATATGGAAGGCAGGAGAAATAATAATGGGGGCTAGGATATGGTTTTTCGCTTGGGGTGTTCAAAGGAAGACAGAAAAGAATCATATAAACAAAACTACCTGCACTGTGGCTAGTGTAACAGTCATGTGCAAAGCATTACGAGGCACTAGCAGACTTGTGATTAATCTGTCTTCGCAGGAGATGTGTGGAACAGGTTCTAGACACTGGACCCAGTTTAAACATTCGCTTATCAGTCAGGGTTGGTGAGGGTAAGCCATGGTAACAAAGTCCCCTGAAATTCCTGTCAATTTAACACAGACACAAGTTCTGGTTTGCAGAGATCAGCTGCCCAGCATAGTCACTGGGTGATCAGGCGGGGGACTACGTCTCAGTTCCTGCCTTCCTGATAGAGGCAGCAGGGAGGGAACACAGGAACTCTCCTCCCTCTCAGTCTCTCCGCCAGGGAATTTCTGCTGATGCACAGCACATCCACTCACAGGTATTAGAAAAGGCAAGTCACGTGACCTCATCTCAAAAGGGATGGAGCAATCCTACCAAGCGTTTCCCTGAAAGCAGGAGAAAGGACAGATGTAAAAAGCCCCAAAGACTGTCAGTTACTACGAATGAGTGAGATCATGTTACATGGAGAAGGCAGGTGGTTCTAGGTGGAGGGAATGGCAGACATGATGTCACAGAAGTGTGCTGTGTGACGTTTACAAGCAGTAACATTAAGTTTAATGTTGGCCGGGGCATCAGCCATGCAGCCAGAGGGGTTGGTAGGTTGGGGTCACATTGTTAAGGGCCTCGTTAACAGGTTAAGGAGTTTAGACATATCAGTAATAGTACTTTTCAAAAGTTTTCAATTGATTCAATTAGTGTATCCCACAGTCAACAGGGAGACATTAAAGAAATGGTAGACTTGTTAGAACCACTATGCATAAAAGAAAGACTCCATGACAGAGCAAAACCCTTCCATATCCTCCATGCCTTGCATCCATAGACTTTCTGGATGCAAGACCTTAAGCTGAGGAGGTGTGTACATATATATAAATCACTGCATTCTGGCTTGAGGCTCTGATACTTCCCATCAGCGAGTCATAGCTTCTGAAAACAGGTTGTTTTGAATTGTATATCCACCCTTGAGTAAAAAAACAAAACAAAAAAACAAAAAAGCAAAAAAACCCAGGGGGCTGACTGCCTCAGTCAGTGGAGGGTAAAATCCATGTTAGGTGCAGAGATTATTTAAAAATAAAATCTTAAAATATAAAACAAAACAATACAATAACAAAGTTCTCCCTGTGGTTTAAAGATAACCATTGTTTTGTTTTAAAATTAAAAGTAATTTGGGGGGACCTGGTTGGCACAGTTGATTAGATATTTGACTTCAGCTCAGGTCATGATCTCACAGTTCATGGGTTTGAGCCCCACATTAGGCTCTGTGCTGACAGCTCAGAGCCTGGAGCCTGCTTCAGATTCTGTGTCTCCTTCTCTCTCTGCCCTCTCCTGCTCATGTTCCATCTCTCTCTCTCTTTCTTTCTTTCTCTCAAAAATAAACATGAAAAAAAATTTAACTAAAAGTAATTTTAATTTTATGTCTTAAAGACCAACAGGTATCCATCATTTAAAGCAAACCAAACAGAAAGTACAATTTGGTTGTCTCCTATTGTCCTTTAAATGGCCTGTCTGTTAGCAACCTGTGAGGATTCTATATCAAACTCAAAACCTTTTTCCACACAATTATATAAAGGTCTAAATAAATAGAAAACACTCATCTTTCTGAAAGACATTAAGTGGAGATCTCAGGTTCAACTTCCTGTAGTTCAAACACTATAGTCACTAACACCACAGTACAGACTTTATTATTGCTCCATCACAAACCAATTTTAATAAGTAAATTGAAATATATATAGGAAAAGATAGACACCAAAACCCCATCCTTCACTCATTTTTTCATTTACTTGAATTCTAGCAAGGGTCCAAGCTTGGTCCCAAACAAGAAATTGAACATGCCAACTTTGCCTAATAAATTGATGTGCTAGGACCCTTAAGAGTTGCATGAAAGTTTTTCATGGGAACATGGAGTTAGAACTAGGAAAAGAAGTCAGCAATCCACCCTTCTCACATCTTAGTCCCACTGTACCTGAATGGGCCTTGTGCTAGAGTCCGTGTGCAGAAGCTGAAGCTGTGTTTGCAGAAGGGACAGGATGCAAGCAGTGCTCCTTCAGTGGGTAGATGTCCCAGTGAGTTAGAGCCCAGAGGAGAGTATTTTGCCCATTTCTGCATAAACACACTTGCTATCAGCACATGACGGACTCCAGGGAATACAGGACCATTTCTTCATACCCAAGAGATGTGTAAGCAAAGTCACCTTGTAGCACAATTACAGCAAGAGCCGTTCACATTGGAGTCATGGAGATAACGCTCCCTCACATTGTGCTGGGCATGCCCATCTGGTCCTACACGGACCTACCGGCAGCCATGTTCAGAAGGACAGTGGCTGCAGTTTAGCAAAATTATGAGCTCGCCATTTTGAGCCCTTCAAGCAGTGAGAAGTCAAGAAGGGGGCTGGAGTAGACCATGACAGACCTATTCAAATAAGATGGTCCTTTAAAATGTCTGGAAATCACTGGGTGAGACAAGAATCTATGCAATTCACCCTGGAACTTTGTAATCACAGACAAAACATACCCTCTATACAGCATCCTATCCTGTGCTTACAACCACCACTTCTAGAAGGTTGAGGTATTCTTCACACACAGAGTGATATACATTCAGGTTTTTCTTGCTTTATTCATATTTTAATTTAAACAGAGATACTAAGGGGTGCCTGGGTGGCTCAGTCGGTTAAGCGGGGTTAAGCAGCCGACTTCAGCTCAGGTCATGATCTAACAGTCCGTGGGTTCGAGCTGTGCTGACAGTGTTGTACCCAGATTTTAATATCACCCGCAAAAACCAGAGACCAGGTAGACCAAGTCACCACACACGGCCAGCCTAAGCTCGGGCTCACAGACTTTACCGGCTTGGTGGATCCATGCTGAGAGCCCCGAACAAAGGTGGGGCAGGGCTTTTATGGGTTTGGGAAGGGGGAGTTACAGGAAATGGTGACACAGGTACAGTGATCCAATTATTATTATACAATATTATTGACAGCAGGTTTAACCATTCACATTGCCTAGAGTATTTGTTACTTTTGGCGGGACCCAAACACAACATTTAGAGTATTGACCAATCACAGAGTGGGCCCAGGACCCTCACGTATGGCATGACTAGTCTTAGCCTCCATCTTTAGGCCTGCCCTTAGAAAGGTTAGGGTGTTAGCTGGCCTTTCCTGATCGGGTGTTACAAGGGTGGTCCCTCTTGCCTTGGGCAATGTGTGCCCTTCTATTGTCTCATGAGTCAGTTTCAGAACTGCGTCCTTACAACAGCTCAGAGCCTGGAGCCTGCTTCAGATTTTGTGTCTCCCTTGCTCTCTGCCCCTCCCCCACTCACTCTCTGTCTCTCTCAAAATAAAATAAAGACATTAAAAAAAAATAGAAATACTAAAATCCCCATAGGGGCTCTCTTTTTTCCTGACTACATTCAGCCTAAGTGATACAACAGAAAAGATTTTCTCTCTTCCCTTCCAAATTCCGAATGGCATTAAAAAAAGAAAAAGTTCCCATAAACATTGGTTGTGTGGCCAGGTTTGGTGGAGGCATGGTCTTTCCTTTTGTGTTCCAATTTATTGCCTACCTCTAATTTGGTCTCCCCACAAGATGTCACTGCCAAAAAGGTGATGTCAGGAACGGAAGAACTACTTCAGATACACTTTGCCCTCAAAATAACTTCACTTTAAATATCAAGATCATTTAATAAAGTGTCATCTCCCCTTAAATGTTCTTGTTTTGCTCTTAGACGTTGATCTCTTACATGAATATAACAAAATCTGTGAAAACGCCTCATAGAAATGATTTCCTCTCCACATACGTAAAATCCCCACTTCACTTAGATGTTCAGTTTAAGTGCTACAAACCAATACAACCTAAAAACAGCAGGAAAAAGAAAACCCCAGGAAACTCTGCCAGCAAAGTCAACTTTCCCCCTGCAAGATCCAAATATTCCAGGTTCACAGTACACATGAAACCTTTCATACTGTTACATTGGAAAGGATATTTCCAGGGTTCCGCCCATCGATTTTTTTTAACCTTTAAATATCTTAATCCCTTGGATCATGCTTCACACTGTAGTTCTCACCCTGGACATGAAACTGTTAAGCCCCAAGTGACAGACTTTTATTTACGAAAAAGCAGCTCACTACTTAGCAAAATAAATTCACTTCCTCATACAGATTGAAGTTTGAAGACCGCCCCTCCTGCCCCAAGGCTCCGTCTTTAGACTAAGCTAACGCTTAAGGGAGCAGTTTACCTGGTACTCTGACAAAGGTTACATCAGAGGCCCTTTGTTATATGTCCTTTCAGAGGTGATAAATGAGAAAGAATTTTCCAGAAATTGATTTAAGCTAAACTCTTAAAGCTTTTTCTTACACCGTTCTCTCTACTGGTGTAAAGTCCAGGTTTAAAATCTTAGAGTCAGAAATACTTCTTACAACATAATAACAATGATCCTGAGAATTGAGATTTCCACTAAAAGTAAAATAGATTCTCTTGATCTAATGATCACAGGGGACTATTTCAGAATGGATTCTAAGCCATTAGTAGGCTGTTTTAGTCATATTAGAAGTTATTCCCTCTATGAAAATTACTTAATTCAAATATCTATTTGAAGTAACCATATATTTTTATGAGTGAGCTGGCATGCTTTTGAGATAGTGGAAACTATTTTTATTTGTTTGATATAAAGGCATATTTTATATGTTAGTGACTCTGCCATCTTTTTCTAAAATTCAATGCTTATTTGATACCTGGAGCCCTCAGTTTTAAGTTTTCCGATGGAAAAGCAATTACATTTTAAGTAATATTTCAACTATACTTTCCATGACTCCCATGGCACTAAATCTGAGCTCTTCTGGTTCTTTTTTTCAAAAATTTTTAAATGTTTATTTATTTTTGAGGGGCGGGGAGAGAGAGAGAGAGAGAGAGAGAGAGGGCATGAGCAAATGGGGGAGGGCAGAGAGAGAGGGAGACACAGACTCTGAATCAGGCTCCAGGCTCTGAGCTGTAAGCAAATATCCTGACACGAGGTTCAAACTCACAAATCATGAAACCATGACCTGAGCTGAAGTCAAATGCTTAACTGACTGAGCCACA
The DNA here is from genome assembly GCF_006229205.1 of Suricata suricatta. Taxonomy (NCBI): domain Eukaryota; kingdom Metazoa; phylum Chordata; class Mammalia; order Carnivora; family Herpestidae; genus Suricata; species Suricata suricatta. The sequence goes on from NC_043700.1 coordinate 119,363,883, forward strand.
CAGGTGCCCCTCTTCTTGCTTCTTAACAGCTGCCACCAAGTATAGATTTAATGAAAAACTGAAGGTGATAATATTGTAACTAAACATTGGAGGTGAAAAACAGCAACTATGTTTCTGTATTCAACTATCCCAACCCCGTAAACAGTTTTACTGTTTATGATTAAACTGAATGGTCAATTTAATACAAAAAACAACCGTGATCAGATCACTTAAAATAGTCAAACTGTTTAACAATATCATCAACATTTATATTAGGTAAGGTTCTAAAACTTTAACTTTAAAATCTTTCTTTTACCACTGAATAAACAAAATTTTCAATCTTAACAAGACATGAAATGGGTAATTAAAAGTAACAACAAAAAATTACCAAGAAACTGATACTTGATGCTGTACAAGAACAGAGGCGGTTGTATTACAATGGATGATCATTATAGCCTGGTTTAAGCAGCATAAAGAACATGATTTGAATATTTTAAATAGAAAACATGTGAATAGGCTGCGTATTTTTATGTAAACTGATGTAAATGTGCTTGTATATTTTATGAAATATAAGTGCCAAGATCCAAATAACAAATTGTAGCAGGTGTGGGATTCATAGCTAGGTTTGTAGTTTATCACATCTCCCCTTACAGGAAATGAGGGGGGGGCGGGGCAGGGTAGAAACTGTCAAAATGGTAAAGGGCAATTGATGCTTGTAAGTACATACTTAACTTTCCTGGCTAGCATTTTACAGTCTTGTTTGTATCATAACAAACGGAAAAACCACTTCTACAGACAAATTTGTCCTAATAGTGACACAATCCTATCCTTATTTATGAGGGTGGCTAGACAAGGAGCAAGCAGGGATAAGAAACCCAGTCCAGGGGTGCCTGGGGGGCTTGGACAGTTAAGCATCCAACTTTTGATTTCAGCTCAGGGCAAGATCGCATGGTTCATGAAATCGAGCCCTGCACCTGGCTCTGGGCTGATAGCGTGAAGCCTGTTTGGATTCTCTCCCTCTCTGCCCCTCCTTCTCTTTCTCTCTCAAAATATGTAAACTTAGAAAAAAAGAAAAAGAAAAAAGAAGAGAAACCAGCCTGATTGAATAAAGTATGTGTAGTTAAGGAAAAAAAAGGCTTGGGCTTTTTTTTAGGTTTATTTATTTATTTTGAGAGAGACAGAGACAGTGCAAATTGGGGAGGGGCAGAGAGAGAGGGAGACAGAATCCCAAGCAGACTCTGCACTGCCATCACAGAGCCCAGCATGGATTTCTAACTCATGAAACTGTGAGATTGTGACCTGAGCCAAAACCAAGAGTTAGTCACTTAACCGATTGAGCCACCCAGACATCCCAAGGAAGTAAAGTTTTAAAATCTCCGGTATATATAATAAACATAAACTGAAAATTAGACGGGGCCATGCTTCAATGATCAGAATGAGAAGAAAAATAAAATCTGCTTAATAGGCAGGAAAAGATAGAGCTGTAGTTTAGTTCAGGAAAACGACCACCACCACCCACAACAACCCTCTCGACAGGGCCAGAGGTTTTGACTGTGCAGGTTGTGGCTGCACAAGGGCAACAGCCCAGGATGCCAGGCAGAGCTCAAGTCCAGCAGACGCTCCTCTTGCCTAGCCATTTTACACCGGTGGGAGTCAGTGCCTGCTCAGAGAAGAGGCACCTTTTTCTAATTCTGACAATGGCAGCCTTCAGACAAACAGAGGGCCTGCTTTAAAGAAAATGCTCAGAAAATGTTTTGTAGGGCTCAGGAAGAAAATAACCACATACACTGCTATCAGAACATAAGTAGTACAAGTTGCCTAGAAGGAAATTCAGGAAAATGTGTAAACCTGAACATGTTCCATATCCCTTGATCCTTCAAGTCCCATCTTTAGGAATTTATCTTTAGGTTAGTTGTGGTGGTTTTTAAAAGGTATCCACAGGGGCGCCTGGGCGGCTCAGTCGGTTAAGTGTCCAGCTTTGGCTCAGGTCATGATCTCACAGTTCGTGGGTTCGAGCGCTGCGTCAGGCTCTGTGCTGACAGCTCAGAGCCTGGACCTGCTTCAGATTCTATGTCTCTCTCTCTCTCTGACCCTTCCCTGCTCGTGCTCTCTCTGTCTCTCAAAAACAAATAAAAACCATTAAAAAAAAAAAGTATCCACAGAAAATTTAACACTCCTCCCTTCAAAAGGTGAAGCCAATTCCTTGCCTTGAATGTGAACCAGATTTAGTGTGGATTCATTTTTAACAGATACAGTGTGTCAGGAGAACTGCTGTGTGAATTCTAAGGCTAAACCATGAGAATAATAGCTTCTTTCTCTGTCTCTCTGGCTTTAGAAAGTCTGGCTTCCACTCTCTACACCCTGGGGTGGAAGCCAGCTGCCATGTTGTAAGAACACTCAAGCAGCCTGTAGAGGGGTCTGTGTGAGGAGGGGCTGAGGCCTCCGCCATATTCCAACACTAAAACTTGCCAGCCATTGAAATTACGTCTTCAGCCTCTGACAAGACTTCAGATGACTCTTCAATAAATGGACAGTCACATGCAAAAAAAAAAAAAAAAAAGTAACTGGATCCCTATCTGACACCACACACAATAGTCAAGTCAAAATGTGTTAAAGACCTGAACATAAAACCATAAACCTAGACGAAAACATAGATGGCAATCTCCTCGACATCAGTCGTGGTAGTGATTTTGTGGACTGACACCCAGAGCAAAGGCAACAAAAGAAAAAATAAGTGAGTCGGACTATATTAAACTAAAAAGCTCAGTACAAAGTGAATAGTTAACAAAATAACTTACCAAACAAGAGAAAATATTTGTCAGGCATATTATCTGATAAGCGGTTAATATCTAAGATATATAAAAAACTCATACAACTCAATAGCAAAAACCAAACACTCTAATTTAAAAGTGGGCAGAAGATCTGAATAGACATTTTTACAAAGAAGACATATAAATGACCAATGGCTACATAAAAATGCGTTTGATATTACTACTCATCTGGGAAATGTAAATGAAAATCAAAAACATAATGACATATCGCCTCACACCTATTAGAATAGCTATCATCAAAAGACCAGCCGTAAGTGTTAGTGAGCATGGAGAGAAAAAACAATGCTTGTGCACTTTTGATGGGAATGTACCTGGTACAACCCTTGCAGAAGTCGGTATAGAATTTTCTCAAAAAGTTAAAAATAGAGCTACCATCTGATCCAGAAGTCCCACTTCTGAGTACATATCCAAAGGATCACAAAGAGATATCTTCTCTTCCATGTTTATTGTAGCATTGTTCATAATGGGCAAGATAGAAGCAACTTAATTGTCTGTCAATGGATAACTAAGAAAATGTATGTACAGGGACGCCTGGGTGGCTCAGTCCGTTAAGTGTCTGGCTTCGGCTCAGGTCAGAATCTCATGGTTAGTGGGTTCGAGCCCCACAATGGGCTCTGTGCTGACAGCTCAGAGCCTGGAGCCTGCTTCAGATTCTGTGTCTCCCTCTCTCTCTGACCCTCCCCTGCTCATACTGTCTCTCTCTGCCTCTCAAAAATAAATAAACAACAACAACAAAAAAAAGAAAATGTATGTACATACACATGGAATATTACTTGACCATCATAAAGATGGGCATTTTACCATTTGTGACAGCATGGATGGAGCTTGAGGACATTATGCTAAATTAAGTCAGACAGGGAGAGACAAATACCATATGATGGCACTTACATGTGGAATCTAAAAAAGCCAAACTCAGAAACAGACTAGAATGGTGCTTGCCAGGGATGAGAGGTGTGAGGGAAATGGGGAGATATTTGTCAAAAAGTACACAGTTCTATTTATAAGATGAATAAGTTCTGAAGATCTAATAGCATAGTGGTTACAGGTAATACTGTATTATATAATAATAATAATAATAATAATAATAATAATAATAATATAAGACTTCACATGACTGTAGGCCCAACTGATATATTTTTTTAATGTTTACCTATTTTTGAGAGAGACAGAGAGAGAAAGCATGAGCAGAGGAGGGCAAAGAGACAGGGAGACACAAAATCTGAAGCAGACTCCAGCTCTGACCTGTCAGCACAGAGCCTGACCCAGAGCTCAAACTCACAAACCTTGAGATCATGACCTGAGCAGATGTTGGGCACTTAATCGACTGAACCACCCAGGCGCCCCTTCTTACATCTTGCCTGGAACATACATAAGACCCAAAGCCAGAACCACCCAACTCCGCCTCTAAAACCTTGAGTCACAGAAAATGTGAGGATTTGTGAGTGTTTATTGTTGTTTAAAGTCATTAAGTGTAGGATAATTTGTTAATGCAGCAATAGACAATACATATATATACAAAGCTTCAGTGGTCATCAGAAGAAAGCTGGAGAAACATATTTTAAAATAAAGACTGTAACAAGAGATGAAGAAGGGCATTATATCATAACTAAAGGGTCTCTCCGCCAAGAAGATCTAGTAAATGTAAATATTTATGCCTCCAGTATAAGAGATCCAAATATATAAATCAATTAATCACAAACATAAAGAAACTCATTGCTAATAATACCATATTAGAAGGGGACTTCAACACCCCACTTACAGCAATGGACAGATCATCTAAGCAGAAAATCAACAAGGAAACAATGGCTTTGAATGATACACTGAATCAGAAGGACTTAATAGATATGATCAGGACATTCCACCCTAAAGCAGCAGAATACACATTCTTCTTGAGTGCACATAGAATATTTTCCAGAATAGATGAATACTGGATCACAAATCAGCCTTCAACAAGCACAAAACGACAAGAGCATATCTTCCATATTTTCAGACCACAATGCTAAGAAACTCGAAGTCAACCACAAGGAAAAATTTGGAAAGATAATGAATATTTGGATATTAAAACACATCCTACTAAAGGATGAATGTGTTAACCAACAAATTAAAGAGGAAAATAAAAAGTACATAATAGCTAATGAAAACGAAAATACAACAGTCCAAAACCTCTGGAATACAGCAAAGGCTACCAAAAAAAAGGAAGTATATAGCAATCCAAACCTTCCTAAAGAAGGAAGAAAGGTTTCAAATACACAGCCTAACCTTACACCTAAAAACAGGAAAAAGAAGGAAAAAGAACAACATACAAAGCCCAAAACCAGCAGAAGAAGGGAAATAGTAAAGTCAGAGCAAAAATCAATGGTATTGAAATTAAAAAAAAAAAAAAAACAAACAATAGAAAAGATCAATGAAACCAGGAGCTGGTTCTTTGAATTAACAAAATTGATAAACCTCAAGCCAAACTGATCAAAAAGGAAAAGGAAAGGACCCAAGTAAATAAAATCATGAATGCAAGAGGAGAGATCACAAAAAACACAGCAGAAATACAAACAATAAGAAGAGAACATTATGAGCAATTATATGCCAAAAAATAGGGCAATCTAGAAGAAATGGAAAAATTCCTAGAAACATATAAACTACCAAAACTGAAACAGGAAGAAATAGAAAATTTGAACACACCATAATCAGCTAAGAAATTGTATCAGTGATCAAAAATCTCCTAACAGGAACCCTCTTGTACTGTTGGTAGGAATGCAAACTGGAGCAGCCAATCTGGAAAACAGTGTGTTGGTTCCTCAGAAAATTAAAAATAGAACTACCCTATGAACCAGCAATAGCACTACTGGGAATTTGTCCAAAGGATACAGGAATGCTGATTCATAGGGGCACATGTATTTCAATGTTTATAGCAGCACTTTTACCAATAGCCAAATCATGGAAAGAGCCTAAATTTCCATCACCTGATGAGTGGATAAAGAGATGTGGTTTATATATACAATGGAATACTACTAGGCAATGAGAAAGAATGAAATCTTGCCATTTGCAGCAATATGGATGGACTTGGAGGGTATTATGCTAAGTGAAATAAGTCAGTCAGAGAAAGATAGATATTGTATGTTTTCACTCATATGTGGAACTTGAGAAACTTAATGGAAGACCATGGAGGAAGGAAGGGGAAAAAATCCAAACAGAGAGGGAGGGAGGAAAACCATAAAAGACTCTTAAAAACAGAGAACCAACTGAGGGTTGAAGAGAGGGTGCAGGGGAGAGGGGAAAATGAGTGGTGGACATTGAGGAAAGCATTTGTTGGAATGAGCACCGGGGGTTGTATGTAAGCAATGAATCACAGGAATCTACCCCCAAAACCAAGAGCACACTGTATACACTGTATGTTAGCCAACTTGATAATAAAGTATATTAAAGAAAAAAGTCTCCCAACAAAGTGGAGTCCAGAGAATTCTACCAAACATTTAAAGAGGAGTTAACCTACTCTTTTGAAGCTCTTCCAAAAAAATAGAAATGGAAAGAAAACTTCCAAACTCATTCGATAAGGCCAGCATTACCCTGATTCCAAAACCAGACAAAGACTCTACTAAAAGAAGAGCTATAGACCACTTTTTCTGGTGAACATGGATGCAAAAATTCTCAACAAGATACTAACAAAATGGATCCAACAATACATTAAAAGGATTATTCACCATGATCAAGTGGGATTTGTTCCTGGGATGCAGGACTGGTTCAACATCCATAAAACAATCAACGTGATACATCACATTAATAAAAGAAAGAATAAGAACCATACGATCCCCTCAATAGATGCAGAGAAAGCATTTGACAAAATACAGAATTTTTTCTTGATAAAAACCCTCAAGAAAGTAAGGATGGAAGGAACATACCTCAAGATCATAAAGGTCATTTATGAAAGACCCACAGGTAATATTATCCTCACTGGGGAAAAACTGAAAGCTTTCCTTGTAGGATCAGGGACATGACAGGGATGTCCACTCTCACCACTGTTATTCAGTATAGTATGGAAGTCCTAGCCTCAGCAATCAGACAACACAAAGAAATAAAAGGCATCCAAATTGACAAGGAGGAAGTCAAACTTGCACTCTTCATAGACGACATGATAAATCTATCTGGAAAACCCAAGAGACTCTACCAAAAAAACCCTGCTAGAACTGATTCATGAATTCAGCAAAGTTGCAGGATATACAATTAATGTACAGAAATTGGTTACATTTCTATACACAAATAAGAAAGCAGCAGAAAGAGAAATCAAGGAATTGATCCTATTAACAATTACACCAAAACCATAAAATACCTAGGAATAAACCTAACCAAAAAAGGTGAAACATCTATACACTGAAAACTATAGAAAGCTTATGAGAGAAACTGAAGAAGACAACAAAACAATGGATTTTGCTCATGGACTGGAAAAACAAACACTCTTAAAATGACGGTACTACCCAAAGCAATCAAAATAACACCGGCATTATTCACAGAACTAGAACAAACAATTCTAAAATCTGTATGGATCCAGAAAAGATCCTGAATAGCCAAAGAAATCCTGAAAAAGAAAACCAAAGCTGAAGGCATTATAACCCTAGACTTCAAGATGTATTACAAAGCTATAATCAAAGACAGGATGGTACTGGCACAAAAACAAACAGATCAATGGAACAGAATAGAAACACAGAAATGGACACACAAACACATGGCCAACTAGCTTTTGACAAAGCAGAAAAGGATATCCAAAAAAAAAAAAAAATAGACAGTCTCTTCAGCAAATGGTTTTGGGAAAACTGGAAAGCAACTTGCAGAAGAATGAACCTGGACTACTTTCTCATACCATACACAAAACTAAATTCAAAGTGGATGAAAGACCTAAAGACAGGAGGAAGCCATAAAAATCCTAGATGAGAAAATAGGCAACAACCTCTTTGACCTTGACCTTAGCAACTTCTTACTAGACATGTCTCTGGAGGCAAGGGAAACAAAGCAAAAATGAATTATTGGAACCTCATCAAGATAAAAACCTTCTGCACAGTGAAGGAAACAATCAGCAAAACTAAAAGGTAACTGATGGAATGTGAGAAGATATTTGCAAATGACATATCAGAAAAATGATTGGTATCCAAAAATCTATAAAGAACTTATAAAAGTCAACTCCCAAAAATCAAATAATTCAGTGAAGAAGTGGTCAAAAGACATGAATACACTTTTCCAGAGAAGACATCCAGATGGCAGACAGACACATGAAAAGATGTTCAACATCACTCATTATCAAAGAAATACAAATCAAACCACAGTGAGATACCACCTCATACCTGTCAGAATGGCTAAAATTAACAACTCAGGCAATAACAGATGTTGGTGAGGATGCGGAGAAAGAAGAACCCTTTTGCACTGCTGGTGGGAATGCAAACTGGTGCAGCCACTCTGGAAAATAGGTATGGAGGTTCCTCAAAAAGTTAAAAATAAAACTACCCTATGACCCAGCAATTGCACTACTAGGTATTTATCCAAAAGATACAAAAATGTTGATTCAAAGGGGCACATGCACACTGATGTTTATAGCAGCACTATCAACAATAGCCAAATTATGAAAAGAGCCCAAATGTCCTCCGACTGATGAATGGATAAAGAAGATGTCGGGTATATATACAATGGATATTAGTCAGTGATCAAAAAGAATGAAATCTTGCCATTTACAAGATATACTTGCATATTTACAAGATATACTTGTTCCGTGGATGAAACTAGAGTATACTATGCTAAGCAAAATAATTCAGCCAGAGAAAGACAAATATCATATGGCTTCACTCGTCTGTGGAATTTAAGATACAAAACAGATGAGTATAGGGGAAGGGAAGCAAAAATAAGATAAAAACACAGAAGGAGACAAACCATAAGAGACTCTTAAATACAGAGAACAATCTGAGGGTTGCTGGATGGGTGCTGGGTGGGGGGATGGGCTAGATGTGCGATGGGCTGTAAGGAGGGCACTAGCCCGGATAAGCACTGGGTATTATATGTAAGTGACGAATCACCAAATTTTATTCCCGAAATCATTATTAAACTATATTTAACTAACTTGGATTTAAATTAAGAAAAAGATATACACAAAGCTTCAACTATGTGGATGTGTAGTGCAATATTGTCTATAATAATAAAGAGCACGAAAAAAGTTAAACATTTACTATCAGAGAATAATTAGAGTATTATCATGTGACTATCCATAAGATGAAATAAGAGATGGACATTAAAATTATATTCTAAGTAAGATTTACTAACATTGAATATTTTTATTAATACTAGGTGAAAAAGCAATTTATAAACTATTAGGCACAATATAATTGTTTTTTGTGAAAAAAACTTCTATATATTTATATGTCCATAAAAAAGACTGAAAGAGTCAAATAAAATGTTAGAGGCAATAATCTATGAGGGGCATAGAATTAAAGTTGTTTCAGCCTTTCTTCCCGCTGATCTTTATTTTTCAAATTTTCTCCAATAAGTCTGTGTGTCTTTTGTCAAATAAAGACTTTTTTTTCCCATTGGGGAGGAGGGGCAAGTTAAATTATTATAACAGCAGAATCCCAATACTTCTGATCCTTGAATTCCCTCTCCCAAGTTTCCAGAAGTGAGCCTGCCCCTTATGTTCAACCCTTCTCATGAGATGCAAACCCTTCTCCAAAATGACCAGTTCCGTCAGATTTGAGAAAAGTTATTCTTTATATGATCTGAAATTAGTTTCTCTATAACTTCCATTCTGAATGGGAACACATGCCTCTGTCTGGAATAATTTGTGAAGAATGAAAGGAAATTCATATCGCTTATTCCACATATAAACTTAGTGCAGCACAAGGACTTAAGTTCTGGTCAACTCTTTACGTTATCAGTGCCCTCAGAGCTTACTGTCAAACACAAATCATAAAGGTTTTTTTTTTAACTTTGTCACAAGCACTTCCCCTAGGCTCACCTCAAAAGTACTTGACATGTGCACAGAAAACAATTTCAAATATTTTATGCACAGGAAAGGGTTTTATGTTAGTCATTTTAAAGGAATTCATATTCAGTAAGAGGGATCCTGGGAATTTATACTTCTAATAATACTCTTTTCAGATGATTCTGAATCTCAAATTGCACTTTATAAAACCTTGTTTTTGAGGCTTTTGTTAAAGTGACAGAGCCGAACCTCAAATACACGCCTACAAACTTTGCACACAGTTTTAGGGGTTTTGTGGATCTTTTGAAACCCATCATTTGTCTTCTGGGCTGCCGGTGCACGGGTCCATTTAGGGGTTCCTACTTTTCATCCTAATGTACCCTTCTGACTGCACAGACTCATTCTTTACAACTCACTCGGTAGAATGGCGTACACAGAAAATGGTGATTGTTGCGTGCTAGGCAGAGAAGGCCAGAGAGCAGGGCGTTTTAGCTTTGTGGACCCGGCCCGCTGCTAGGAGACCTCAGCATCACTGCCTCCGTGTAAGTGGGTTGTGGCACACTTGTAGGCCCTACTACTATTTAGGTATCCTTGGCAGAGGGCAGGTGTTTTGAAATACAGAGCCAAAATAACTATTTTAAAACATATCATGTTAACATGCCACAATAAAAGATGACATGTAGATGACTAGTTAACCTCGCTCTTTGCGGCATGCGCAGTACGTAAAAACGGGCAAGGAGCCTCGAATGACGCTTGGAGGAGCACAGCGCGGCCCAGGGAGAGGCGGCTCTGATACCTTCATTCAGCACACACGGTTTCGTTCCCACGGTAATCCAGGTGCTGTCACGTGCTTGCCAAACTCGTAAAAGACAGATTTCTTCACTCCTAACACTTGATCATTTTTTTTGAGACAAGGACAAGACAAAATAAAAAATGGGCATATTTATATCATTTGAGTTTGTAAATAAAAAAATTAGACCAGTTGATACAATCTCTGAGTCACCCCACTGAGTGATTCCATCAGGCTGCAGGTGTGTCAGAGAGTTAAAAGGATTAGGAAATGATGACCTAAAGTATAGGTAGGATCAGAAACTTGTGGTTGAAGGTGGAGACTGAAAAGAATGTTCCACCGCTGAGTACTCAATACATTTAACCATAAGAAATAAAAAGATTATCTGACATTCATTATGTGGTTAGCACATGCCAGAGACTGTTCTACACACTTTACACATATTAACTGATTAAGGTGGATAACAACCCTTTTAGAGACATGCCTGACAGACCGGGAAACCAACACCCCCGACGCGAACATCTGACCCACGTCTCAGCGCAAGCTAGCCGCTGGCACTCGAAGCCAGGCCCTGTGGCTCAGGAGTTCATGCCTTTATCCATTCTACTCAAGCTGCCTTTGGAGTTTAAAATAAATGTAAAAAGTCAACAAAAAGAGAAATTCATCAAACCACCAAATAAGGAAAGAGGCACACTCTGTTGCAATAAGAAACAGCTGATTTAGGAATGAGGCGATGACAAAAGACACAGCTTGACGCAGAATCCCGCTGTCAGCTTTCCAGAAACCGTGATGGTAGGTTCACAAAAATCTGAGAATTCCCACAAAAACTTCTAAATATGGAAGAGAGGAAATCCAGTTGGTTTTATTATCTGATTACTCTTCCGACTGAGGAACAGTAGAAAGGGAATGAAAAGAAGGAATGGGTGAAACAGAAAATGACTCAAAGCCCAGGAGTACTCCTCAGTGTGAATGGTCCTGAATCCTGAGTAGTTGGAGTGAATTCTTCTGTACAGGATCTGTAACAAAATCTTAGGCCCTCAGATCATCTAACCTAGATGCACACATCTCCTGTTTCCACCATCCCTTTAGAGTACAGAAGAAAAGGGTGAGAACACAGAGGACCTCAACCTGTAGGTGGGATGTGGAAAAAAAAACCAGTAAGAAATCCCTCGTGCATTATCAGACCAAATAGAGTGGAGAGCATCACTGAGGTGTGACCAATACAAAAAGAAAGAGCATAGTAACTCTGCAACATGCAAACATTAAAATGGAAGGAAAACCCAAACATCAGCAAAATGAAGGAAAAGGAAAGGAACAAACCACCCAAAAGACAAAAACAAAATGAGGGGTGGTTTAGTCAGTTGAGCGGCAGACTCTTGATTTCGGCTCAGGCCGATCCCAGGGCCATAGGATCCAGCCCTGCCCTGGGCTGGGCTTCACATTGCACCTGGAGCCTGCTTAGGATTCTCTTTCTACACCCTCTCCTGCTTGTGCTCGCTCTCTCTCTGTCTCTCAAATTAAAACACACACACATATACACACACATGAAACAAGGAAAAGAAAAACCTCAATGATCAGCCAGAAAAATTAAAAAATACACCAAAAAAAAAATCCACTACAAAAGATTCCTCCTAAGTGCTTTACATTGTCAACCTTAATAAGAATATCAAAATAATAATAAAAAAAGCTCAAGGATGTGATTATCTAATAAAGTGAGATGAAAAGACACATAGCAGCTAAAAATGAGACAAAATTAACATCTTGGGAAAATGTAGTCAATTTCAGAATAAGGATGATTGAGGTCTCTGAAGAGAAGATCTACTCAATGTAATGTAATACAAGAAAATTTCTCTAAAGTAAAGGAAAAATTATATTTGCAGGATACAGACTGTACTTCAGGAAAGTTTGATACAGAAATCGTAAGCCTGATCCACATCTCAGTTAAGTTATAGATCTTCAGGTTACAGAACACCCCTCCCTCCCCCAAATTGCATAAATCTCAGAGAATCCCGCTAGACTCAGTCTAATTTACAGCAAAATTCAATGTTACAAGTCAATGAAGCAATGTTTGCCAAGTTCTGAAGAAAAGAAAGGCATGACATGATTATTACAAGCAGTTAAGACATTTGACTTAGGAATACAGCCATATGTACTCTCTGAAAAAGATTACTGAACAATGAAATCAGCCTTTTAAGAGTTAACTCAAAATACAGAACATAGAAAGTTGTGATAAGAAATGATAGCACTAAGGAAATGTAAACCCAGAATATGTAAGAATAAGCATGTGTTAAAAATAAAAAGAATAGGCATGTATTCTGCAGGACAGAATGCTGATATTAGAAACTCAGGCAATATAAAAATAATAAAATAAATAATAAATCAGGATGTGAAGGAGGAAAAAGAGGTTCTATGGGGGCGCTCATGTCCCATCTTTTGTAACCAAAGATTGGTTCCTACTATTTAAAAAGGATTCTTTTTAAGTCGTGCTTTTAAAATGTTTTTAATGTTTATTCTTAAGAGAGAGAGAATGGAAACAGGGATGGGGCAGAGAGAGAGAGAGGGAGGACAGAGAATCTGAAGCAGGTTCTAGGCTGACAGCGGAGAGCCCCACGCAAGGATTAAACCCGCAAACCGTGGGGTCATGACCTGAGCTGCCGTACACTCAACCAGCCGAGCCACCCAGGCGCCCTTAAAGAAGATTTAAAAAAATCATGACCATGCCAACTTTTAAAATATTATTTGCAAATTATTTTTTAGACAGCATAGTTTACAAAGTAAGATCTCCTGAGGTGTGTGTATGTGTACTGTGTATGTGTGTGTGCATTGAATGGTTCATTCCTTTCCACTTTGGCTTTTCTTTTTTTTTTTCACATTCAAGTAAAATTAACTGCTTTTGTGTTATGAACAGCACCCTTGGTATGATCCCAGTTTTATAAAAGGACTTCTACATATCCACAGGCATAGGGATATATCACAACTAGTGTTCACCTAACATTAACGTTGGACGTTTCTGGTGTGTAGGGTTAGATTTTTCTCCTTTCACTTGTGTCCTTTTCCATGCTGTTTGAGTTCTTTATAATGAATTAGAAATAATTTTTATAAAAAAAGAGTAATGAAGATGTAGGAAGAAAAATCAGGACAAAAAGAAAAGAAAATACGTGGTGATTTGTTAATCCTGGATAGTAGGAATGTGAAACAATATATTCTTGTGTGCTTCTATCTTTCTTAAATTATCAATAAAAAGTAAAAGAGGAAAGTAGAACCATAAGTAAAACTGAAGTTCTTTCAAGTACACATAAAATAAAGGATTATGTGTAATATTTACTTGGTTGGAATTGACTGATTCAATTTTAGAATGTCAGGGACTGAAGACCTAAGTCAATCCCTGTGCATTTACATACTATCCTTCTCCAATACCCATCATGGCTCCATGGCCCCCACAAATACCCCTAGAAAGTACCAAAACTTTGACCTTAGAGAATTCTTCCTTTCAAGGTTCTTGGAATGAAAGAAGACATTGAAACCGCCTATTCCTTTGCTGTTGTCTCTGAGTCAACTGGCCAATGCAAACTAGAAAGAATATATTCTACACTAAAACCAGACACATAAATAAACCAAAAAAGAAACAAAATCACAAAGCTCATCGACAATTCTCTTTCCCCAGTCTGGCTGGGGTTGAAAGTTACAAGTGGTGTTCGAGACCAATTTTTTTCCTCCATTTTCCTTTCCTGGAGATTTGTAAGATTCATCTCATTGTCCCCTCATGTAAGGTGCTGCTATGAAAACAGTTATTTTACTATCCTTTGGAAAACTCTTGAGGCACCTCAGCAGGCAGGGCAATTACCCTGAAGTTAACAGTTCATCCTTAAGTGGAGAGTCAGAGAGTCAAGATACAGATTGAATGAACCACTTCCGGCCTCCTGACACTTTTTTCTCTAGGACTATTCATCGTGTTTCCTCTGATGTTCCTAGAGCATTTGTAGAGGCTGTAACTCCATAGTATGCTAGAGCTCAATGGGACTACAAAGGCAGAATAACGAGCCACTACAAGACCTACTTGGTTTTTGTAAAACCTGTCACCAATAAAGTCATACTTTGCTTTGGTTGAAAACACTTTTCAGGTGAAAATACTTTCATTTACTAAAAATTAATAATTGGGCAGTATGCTATTCTCTGATGTTAAATATTTAACTATTGTAGATACACAGAACAGTCATGATTAGAAGGATGAACTGGGACAAAACACTCACTTTTATTTGCTACTAAATGTTCATACCTTCTACCTATGGCTGTCTTCATTATCCATTTAGTGAAAGTTAGAGATAATCATCTAACAAATGAAGACAAACTACATTATATTTCAAAGATACATGTCCCGAGAATCAATAGAGGCCCTGTGAAGAATGGGGTCCTATTGAATGAGTGACGTGTGCAAATTATTCCCTCTTCTCACCGAGTGGAAAAGAGGAATATTCTTTCTTTAATTCATTCAATAAATATATATTGAGGACTAGTACCTCTAGTTTTTTTTCTTCCTCTCTGCCTTTTCTAGTAACAGCAGCTATATGATCCTTAAGGGAACAATCTCTTTCCCTTTCCCACTTGTAGTCTACTTCGTTCCATTGGTGTATTTCCTTTCCTGGCACATTACCCAAGATTGGTCTGTTAGCATTTTCTATCCTTTTGGCCATAATGACTGGCTCAAGGATGTCACAGACATGGGACATGGAAATTTTACTGGAAATACTGGCAAAGAGAACTTTTTTCCATTGGATTGGCTAGGTTGAAAGTAATCGTGAGGGGTGCCTGGGTGGCTCAGTCAGTTGAGCGTCCAACTCTTGATTTCAGCTCACGTCATGATCCCAGGGTTGGGAGCTCGAACCCCACGTTGAGTTCTCCCTGAGCCTGGAAGATTGCTTGAGATTCTCTGTCTCTGTCTCTCTCCTTCTGTCCCTGTCCCCTGCTCTCTCTCAAAAGAAAGGAAGGAAGGAAGGAAGGAAGGAAGGAAGGAAGGAAGGAAGGAAGGAAGGAAGGAAGGAAGGAAGGAAGGAAGAAGAGAAAAGAAAGCAAAAGAAAAAAGAAAAAATTGTGAATCTGAGGCCACCAGCAGCCATTTGTCTACTTCAGTTTCATTCAGTTGGCAGCTAGGACCATTGAACTTATGAAGTTAGGTCCTTTCTTAAGGGAACATGACTGGTATTTTAGGTAATAGTTGTCAACCTTGGCTCTGTGTTAGAATCACCTGGGAAACTTAAATCTGTTGACTGGGCCATACCCCAGAACAATTTCCTCGGCATCTCTGGAAAGGAGACTTTGGCATCAATATTTAAGTCTCCCAGGGTGATTTCAAGGTGTGGTGAAATTGGAGACATAGTGGCCTGAGTAAGTCATGGTAATGGTAACCCCTTTCCTTTTCCTAGTGAGTGTGGTAGGCATGCAGCCCAGCTTTGGCTAATGTAAATGGACTCAGTTCCAGCCAAAGGGATGTTAGAGGAAGCTCACTGCTTCTCGAAAGCAGGTTTTCTTCTCAGGTGAAAAGAATGAGCCACATGAGACAAAGGCCTTCTATAGCCATTGTCTTATCCTGCTTTGAGCCACCTGAATGAGGAATAGTCACAGCTAAATTGTTGCTGTGATAGAAAATGGTAGATGTGGTATATATATACAATGGAATACTACATGGCAATGAGAAAGAATGAAATCTGGCCATTTGCAGCAAAGTGGATGGACCTAGAGGGAGTCATGCTAAGTGAAAGAAGTCAGACAGAAAAGGACAGATACCATATGTTGTCACTTATAGGTCTAACAGGAGAAACCTAACAGGGAACCATGGGAAGGGGAAAGGGGGGCAAAAGAGTTGGGGAGAGGGAGTGAGGCACATCATAAGAGACCTTTGAATGCTGAGAATAAACTGAGGACTGAAGAGGGAGGCGGGAAGGGGAAGGGGGGTTGATGGTCATGGAGAGGGGCACTTGTAGGGAAGAGCACTGGGTGTTATATGGAAACCAACTTGGTAATAAACTATTAAAAAAAAAAGAAGATGGTAGAACAGAAAGAGAGGAAGAACAAGGGTCTTTGATGATATAACCATGTTGGCATGGAAATTGCAACTGCCCACTGTTATTTTTCCTGTTGTGTGAAATAATTGAATGCCTTTACTGCTTACACCACAGCTAGTTGGGAACTCTGTTACTATCTGTTGCAAGATTCCTAACAAAACCAACCAATAATTTTTATAAGGGAAAAAAGGTCTTAGAAACAGTCAAAAAGGGCTTAGGACATAGTTTTTGTATCTATCAAGCATTTATAACACACGAAAGGTAGGAATGAGAAGCAAATTTGGCAGATCTGTGGAATGCAATGTTAAGAAACATGAAGGTAAGACAATGGAATCACCAAAGCAGGATTTTTCTGATTCTTATCTGACCTCCAATACCTCTGGCTTGCTTAGCCACCACCCCTGTCCCCAAATAATCTGACCAGTTAATACCCTTAATTCGAAGATCAATCCAGATCTGAAGCAGACAGTAAGTACTTAAACAGCCTCCCCCTCTGATGAAGCTAAATAGTGAGGTGCTTCCCTTTTTCACCCAAGTGGGCCAATGTCCCTTGGTCAGAGCTCCATTCCACATTCTTCCTTCAGTGTGCCCATTGTGTTCCTTTGACTCTGCACTCTTTGCCAAATCAAATTACAAAAAAATGTTAACTTCTTTGTCTAGTATCTTACCACATTGTTCAGCCTCACTTCTTTTTTCCTTGTGTGAGTTTTCCTTCCTCTGCATGCAGTGGGGTCCATGTAACTGGGGTTTTCTCATGGTCCCTCTTTATGTAATTTCTGATACCCTGTGTGGTGTTTCAGTACATTCCTAGTACTAAAGTCCTATCTTGATCTTACCAATCATCTTCTTTAGGACAAAATTTTGTCCTTATAGTCCTGATCAGGGTCTGACTTCTCCTTCTTATGGTTGGCCCTCTCTTATATAAACTTCCAAGAATCCCCTATCTTTAGTTAGTGTTACCAGGAATTTATCTCTTATAATATCTCATTTCATATTGGATCTCTACTCACTGCACAATTAATCATAAGTCTAGACCTCTTGTCAAGAACTGTGAAGGGTCTGATGTTTTGCCCTTTTTGCAAGCTACCAAGTTAGCCTGCCTTCATCCATTTTATAGATGCTAGTAAAAGGAGAATTTTGAGTTGGAGACCAAGGAGTTTATTATTCAATAACTATAGCTAGAATATTAGTACTTTCTTATACCAACACCTCAAGGTATAATTCCTATAGAGCAATGCAATGAAAACCAGGTAATACTTGCATACACAGTGAGTTACTTTCCAGGAAAGAAACTTGAACTTGGAGAACTCAAATCTTCTGTAATGGCCAAAAAGCATGGCTGCCCTTTGCTCCAGAGGAAGACATTATCTCTGTTTTCCAAGAGTGTTCCCTATTCAGAGGGATAATAGTTTAGAAAAGATAGCCCAAAACAAAAACTATCAGTGGTGCTTCTTACAAGACATGCAGAAATATGAGACACCTATAGAGAAGTGTGTCCCCATGCCCCACCATAAACCACATTTTTCAAGTATTTATCTTCTACACTGATCAGTACTACCCTCCTCTCTCACTGAGACTATTGCAATAGAATCATAAATGATCTTCCTGTTTCCACTATCATCCCCTTCTAATCCAATACACCCACAGTATAGTAGAAAGCTATTCTTAAAAAGTAATTCAGGCTCTGTCCTGGAGTCTCTTCTCCAGTGGTTCCCATTACATTGTTTACAATATCCATCTCCATATAGCAGGGCTTCGTCTGGACACACAAAGTCTTATGTGTTCTGGCCTCCTTCTCTGGCTTCAACTTCTCCCACCTTCTCTCTCCCCTTCACTATGCTCCCGCCCCGTGGCCTTCTTTCTGTCCTCTAACATGAAAGCTCTTTCCCTTCTTAGGTTCCTTGCTCTTCTATTCTATTCTCTCTGCATGAAATACCTTATCCTAGATCTTTTCAGACTCTGGTTCTTACTAAAGTGTTCCTTGACCCTGGATGTCACTAATTCTGTCATCAACTGTGGGTGCAGTTAAAGCTCTCTATTGAGCTTGTGGTTCCAACTACAATTTGTTAAGTTCTGTTTGGTTCATTGTAAAATCTGCTAAGACGTCTAAAACATGGTTTTGTTCCCTGCAGGCATTTTTTTTTTAGTTTTTTTTGTTTTTCATTTATTTTTGAGAGACACAGAGAGACAGCACAAGCAGAGGAGGGTCAGAGAGAGAAGGAGACACAAACTCTGAAACAGGCTTCAGACTCTGAGCTAGCTGTCAGCACAGAGCTTGACGTGGGGCTTGAACCCACGAACCATAAGATCATGACCTGAGCCGAAGCCGGATGCCTAACTGACTGAGCCACCCAGGTGCCCCCCTGCAGGCATTTTCAAGTTTGCCTTTTCTTTCCTCAAATTGGATTTGTTTTAAACATAAATTTGTAGTTATATTTACACTAAGCTATGTGTCTCATATCAACGTTTGAAATGGGTTTGGTCTGTTTTTGTTGCCTGGTGTTTTGCTTTTCTGCCCATGGTAACTTGTTTCCAGTGTACTTGATTATCTTTGACTTGATTATCTTTGACTACTTGTTTTCCCCTGGAAAAATTCTATGCAGGAAATCTGTGAAGCCTAGGATGTAGAGGGGCTGCTCACAGGAAACTCGCATTTACTCCTGCCAGGTGGGTAAGATGCTGCTGGTCCTGGAACACTTCAGGTTAAAATCAAGTCTTGAACTCTTGGGGGCCTCCCGTAAGCGGTGAATTTTGCCTATAAATTCTTTTAGGACAGGCTGTGGCCGAAGTTTCTCAGGGATTGCTTTAGTATTTTTTCCCCATATCCTGCTTTGTGCAATAACTTTCTATGCATTCTTACAGTCTCCTGAGGTTGGGGGAATGGAAGGAGCAAAGCGAGCTTGTTATTAGTTGCCTCACATCCTTCTAGATATGGTGTGGCCCTTTGAGATCCCAAGTATACTGGGAATTTACTTGTTAGACT
Source organism: Suricata suricatta (assembly GCF_006229205.1). Taxonomy (NCBI): domain Eukaryota; kingdom Metazoa; phylum Chordata; class Mammalia; order Carnivora; family Herpestidae; genus Suricata; species Suricata suricatta. The sequence continues at coordinate 119,383,474 of NC_043700.1, forward strand.
GCCTGGCTTTATATTAGAAGGCCTCTGTCTTCTGCACAAAGTCTTGATAAATTAAGGTAGGTTCAGCATAACAACTCTGCTTACTTTCCTGGTACTGCCTTTTAGGTGGATTTGTGCCTGATATTTCCTTATCGTTTTTTCAACATTTTGATTCTTAAAGAAACATCCACACATGTACAGCATATTGTAGTTCTTTCCAGTAAGAAGGTTAATATAAATACTTTGATGGCCATATTACAGATGTGGACCTCCTAGAGGCTACCATGTTCCAGACTATGTATAGAATCCCTTTGTTTCTCTCTATGCCTATGGATCCTGCCCTAGTTGAAATTATTGCTTCTTACCTGAATCATTTAAGTATCTTTTATACTGTTTTCTCAGCCTTCAATCATTCCCCATGAATTTCATTTTCTACTAGCTTACAAATATTTTGTGAAACGTTGGCCCATTATGCGACTGTTTTACTTAAAAATATTCAATGGCTCCCTTTTGCCTACAGAGGTTAAACACTAGTCTTGTTCCAACTTGACTTGTATTCAACCACTTTGTACTCCACACACCAAACCATAACACTCATCCTGAAACTACCATCGCTTCTGTACCTCCATGCCTTTGTTCAAACCAACTCTTCCACTTGCTCTGTACTAGCCTCTGCTCGGTAAGTCTCTTCTCTCTCTTCTTGGACCAGGTCTTGTATCTTCACTTCTCTGAGGCCAGCCTTTACTCATGAAGAGAGAACTACCCCTCTCTCACACTATTCTACCTTATCACATATTAATAATTTGTTTACATGGTCATCTGTCAAAACAATATATGGCTGAAGTAAGTCCAGGAATAAGAGCTGTATATTTAGCTTAAAAATATCTAGACTTTGGGGCTCCTGGGTGACTCAGTTGGTAAAGCATCTGATGCTTGGGCTTGGCTCAGCTCTTGACCTCAGAGTTGTGAGTTCAAACCCTGCATTGTGCTTCATGCTGGTCATGGAGCCTACTTAGAAAAAAAAAAAGATTCTATCCTTAGGTGCCTACCTGGCTCAGTTGGGGTGGAGTATGTGACTCTTGATCCCAGGGCTGTGAGTTCAAGCATCACATTGAGTGTAGAGGTTGCTTAGAAATAATATCTTTAGGGGCACCTGAGTGGCTCAGTCAGTTGGGAGGCCAATTTCGGCTCAGGTCATGATCTCTCAGTCTGTGAGTTCGAGCCCTATGTCAGGCTCTGTGCTGACAGCTCAGAGCCTTAAGCCTGCTTCGGATCCTGTGTCTCCCTCTCTCTCTCTGCCCCTCCCTTACTCATGTTCTGTCTTGCTCTGAATCTCAAAAGGAAATGTTAAGAAAACTGTAGAAAAAAATCAAAAATAAAATCTTAAGGGGCACCTGGGTGGCTCAGTCAGCTAAGCGTCTGACTTCAGCTCAGGACATGACCTCATGATTCGGGGGTTCAAGCCTTGCATTGGGCTTTGTGCTGACTGTGTGAACCTACTTGGGATTCTCTCTCTCTTCTTCTCCCTCTGATCCCCCCTCCGCTTGTGCTTCCTCTCTCTCTCTCAAAAATAAATAAATAAATAAATAAATAAAATCTTAAAAAAAAATTGTCTAGCCTCTGGCATCATTTCTAGCCTATTACATAGCCAGTGTTTAATAAATAAATGAAGGCACCTGGGTCGGCCTTTATAAAACTCCAATGTGCAGGGTTGTTTTTTTTTTAATTTTAAATTCCCCGCCTGTGGCAATGTAGTCACAGCATTTCAGTTAAAAGGCACTTCAGAAGTCATTAGTATAATTGCTTTTATGAGTATAAAAAACTGAGGCCCAAAATGGTTAAGTGTAAAACGACATGAAGACTCAATGGATGTTTGTTGTGAAAATGAATACTATTTATTCACTGTTTACTGGATACCAGCCATTACTAAGTGGGTTTTATTTTATTTCATTTTCCCCATGACCCTATAAATTAGGAATATTTTCTTCATTTTATGCACAGTGTTTATCAGTTATACCAACTAAACTTTGTGATCTGAAATAATGCCACCGGTTCAAGTTATTGGACCTTTTCACGGCCCCTGGCACCTTCTCCTTCAGCCAGTGCTGGCTGCCATGTAGAGGAAAAGGTTTTATTGCCTCCTTAACACCTTCTGGTTACTCTAGGCTCTTAATTTTTCTCCCCCAGGGCTGTTCCTTACTTAGAGGCTAGAGCTCAGAGCCTCTGTGCACTTTCTGCTTTTATCAAAATGGTGGCAAATCATTTCATAAGGCTCCCCCCATGCTTACTGAAAGCCACTTCTTCTGGAACAATTTCTACATTTGGCACTCTGGTTTCCTAAAGGGACTCTATGTTTTTACATGTATTTAAGTTTTTTTCCCAACACCATGTCAACCAGCCTGAACAACGAACTGATTTAAACAAGCATCATCTGATTCAGCCAAGATGCCTTCACTGATAACAGTTTTCTAATTCTGTAGTTTTTATCTCATATCAGTTACACTGGCGATGTAAGTCTTTTAATTGTCATAAAATAGTTTTATAATTTTTCTAGCTTCTATATGATTTTTTTAAATGAAATCTCCTAAGGCTAAAACAGTGGGAGGTGTTCAGTAAATT
>NC_043700.1:119386171-119492047 GCF_006229205.1 Suricata suricatta
GAGAGAGAGAGAGAGAGAGTCTCTGTGTGTGCGTGTGCATGTGTGTGAGCTGGAGAGGGGCAGAGAGAGAGGGAGACACAGAATCCAAAGCAGGTTCCAGGTTCTGAGCTGTCAGCATAGAGCCCAACTCAGGGCTCGAACCCACGAACTGTGAGATCATGACCTAAGGCCGTTTCTCATTCTAACCCTCACTCAAACTTCTAAGCACATCTTATTTTATCAACTGGCAATTTACAAACTAAAAAATCTTCACACCTCTATTTTTACTTTTAATTTGTTTTCTAATGTTTTTTATTTATTTTTGAGAGACAGAGAGAGACAGCACGAGCAGGGGAGGGCAAAGAGAGAGGGAGGTACAGAATCTGAAGACAAGCTCCAGGCTCCGAGCTAGTGCTATGCCCAGACTATGGGGTCCCCAAAGACCAAGACCACCAGGGGGTCGGAGACACGTATGCAAGAGCAAAGGGCAGTTATTTGGGCTTAAGCTCGGTCTCTCAGACCTCACCAACGCAGTGGATCTGTACTGAGAGCCCCGATCATCAGTCCGGCAGGGTTTTTATTACAGTTGGGAGCAAGGGATGGGGTGAAAGGTGGAGTGAGGGGCAGGGATCACAGCAGTAGAGGTTGGTGTGGCAGGAGGTGGTTGGCTAATTTAAAACTAAGCGGTCTCACTAAACAGCAGGAACATCAGGCGTCTTATGATTGGCCTGGGCTAGGGGTGGGGCTCGCTAGGGCAACAGGTGGGTGTGGGTCATTTTTTCCTTCCGCAGCTGTTGAGTCACTCCTGGGAAAACAGTAACTTCGGCCTTCTAGTTTCTGAGGCTTATTTGAATCCTGTCATGGCGTCAGTTTGGCTCTTCACTAGCTGTCAGCACAGAGCCTGAGTCAGCTGGAACCCACGAACCGTGAGGTCATGACCTGAGCCGAAGCCGGACGCTCAACCGACTGAGCCACGCAGGTGCCCCTTTAATGTTTCTACTTTTAAAAGTACACTTGCAGGGGCACCTGGGTGGTTCAGTCGGTTAAGCCTCCAGCTTTGGCTCAAGTCATGATCTCATGGTTTGTGGGTTCGATCCCTGCGTCCGGCTCTGTGCTGACCGCTCAGAGCCTGGAGCCTGCTTCGGATTCTGTATCTCCTGCTCTTTCTGACCATCCCCTGCTCACACTGTCTCTTTCTGTCTCTCAAAAATAAATAAAATACATTAAACATTTTTTTAAAGTACATTTGTATACATTCTTTGATCTTGTTCTGTGATTTACCCTGTGTTCAAATAAAGAAATTGAGTCCCAAAGATGCCAACTGACTGGTCAAAGGAGCAAATAAAGATTGGAGGCTCCTGAGTGCCGAGCCCCTGCCGCTTTGAGACACTCAGGGTGAGTGTCATGAAGGGGTGGGGGGGCATGCTCAGAGGGTGGGGGCATCTGAGGGCCACAGTCCCCACTGTGATGCAGACGGGGGCAGGGGAGCGCTGCGTGGGAGCTCAGTAAGACACGCCTCCAAATTCTCCCAGAATTCCACCTGGCTGCAAGCACCCTCGGGCCACAGCGGCCTGGGAGCCTCAGGACCAGAGGCACAAGGGCCTGTGCCTTGCTTTTGCTTTCCTGATGGAAAAGCGCAGCTTAGAGCCCTCCCCAAAATTTCTCTTTCCAACATGAAGAATTTTCACAACTGTCTTAGTTACTATTTTTCGAAATGTAATAATAAAGGAAAAAAGTTTCATTATTGCAGTGCATTTGCTTTCAAAATATACAGTGATTAGAGTGAGCGATGTCATTTGGCAATGCATGCTGGACCACCCTTCGGTCTGGTCTGTTCCATTCTGGAAGGCCATGGGAATTCTTGGAGCTCAGCTTTCTGTTTGCACAGCTTTGCCCCAGCACCTGTTCCAAAAGCAATTGAAAGGACTTGACTGGATCCTGATTCTTAATTTTCAGCTCACAAGCAAGAATGTTTAGGATTTAAGGTATAATACCATATTTTACAGCATTAGAACTGAAGCTTTTATGTGGAATTACTCCACTTTCCACAATTTAGTGAAAACAACATATTTAAAAGGAAGTGTGTCCCTACTGCAAAAATACAAATATGAGCATACATGATAACTGCAGAAGGGGGGATATATGTATTTGTAGTGACCTGTATTGTTTTGAGCTGTTAGATTACAAACTTTCTCCTAATGGAATCCTATAGAGCATAAATGCCTTATGAACATTTCATCAAACAATGAAAGAGCAGATTAAGACATACTTATTCCAATATACTCAGATGTTGCCCACCTGCATGAAGCAAAGATCCTTTCACCTTACAATTGTAGGAATTAAGGCATCAAGAATAAAAATTTTAAGTATTAATTAATTCAATATATAAGCAAAATAAGGTCCAAAACTGTTACCTAAGCACTGATCAGATTCATCCAAATGATCATGGAAAAGCAAACTTTTATAGTATGTTAGTGGATTTGGAGACCAGCAGGGGGAAAAAGAAAATAATCTTAATGGGGCTAATTCTTTAGACTAAAAGATTTCTCACCTAACCCAGTATAAAATGACTTTAAAGGGGCGCCTGAGTGGCTCAGTCAGTTAAGCATCGGACTTCGGCTCAGGTCATGATCTCACGGTTTGTGGGTTCGAGCCCCGCATCAGGCTCTGTGCTCACAGCTCAGAGCCTGTAGCCTGCTTTAGATTCTGGGTCTCCTTCTCTCTCTCTGACCCTCCCCTGCTCACATTGTCTCCCTCTCAAAAATAAATAAAACATTTAAAATAAATAGATAAATAAATAAAATAACTTTAAAATATAAATGATTTCTCATTTAGAATTCATTCAACTTAAAAAATAAAGTCATAATTATAAGTGGTGCTGATTCAGTGGGACACTGGACTTTCCTAGGGACTCCCTTCCTGGGTAGGATGCTGCCAGGGCTCCTGGGCTCAGGTCAAGGGCAATACAGTGGTGAGGAGGCCTGAGCAAGTGTAGGCTGGGCCAAGGCTCGGCCTGCGGACCATCACTCAAAACCAAGCAAGGAACAAGAATCGGCCTGAAAGGAGTAGGTACCAAAAACCTGGAAATTCTGCTCATAAAAGAGAACAGGAGAGGGGAGTACAGAGGTTTATGAGTGAAATCCTGACCAGATCTCCCAGGCAACCTGCACTGGGCTGAGGGACCTGGTCCCACAGAGAGGGCGGCGCCCGGGCCCCCTGCTGGGAGCGGCCCCTGGCAGGTGCAGGCTGGGGGCGAGGTGGCCAGGAGGAAGTCACCCGTGCCACGAGTGAGTTCTGGTCACAACTGCACTTCAGAGAGCGAGAACAAAAAGATAAAGTGGACGTTCCCACTCTGCTTTTCTGTAACATAACAATGTTATTCTGTCTCTTAAAAGTACATTCTGAATTATGCATGAAACGCCTTGTCTGAAGTCGACTGTGATATGCAGTCAGGTTCCTCCCGAGCATTTCCCGAAGGAGAAAAGGAAGAAATGGAAATGAACTTTCTCATGTACGGAATTTAAGAAAATATTTGTGTTTGCTCACAGTGTGTAATAACAGGTTAAAAGCCCTTTTACAGTATCAGCACTCAGGCTGATTCCCATTTGAAGTATGAACTTTTGAACACTGCCTCTTTCAAAAAGTTTGCTAAACTATTAACATAAATATCAACAAAAACGACAGTGGTTACACAGACTCACTGAAAGCTTTTATAAATCTATCTGCAAAAGTTAGTTACTTCCTAAGCTTATGATTTCTGTGCTTGTAAATTAAATAGTCGTGAAATGCTAACTAGTTATCTTGGACAATTGGAAGGCCTCTCCCCAGTTTCATAAGGATTTACTTGCTTCATCAAGAAAACTGTATATTCTAGAATTGTAAATTAGCTAAATAAAAATAATGTATTCCATCCTTTTCCAGATGGTGTGTTCTGATTTTCATATTGTAAGATTTTGTTTAAACAGAGCGTTAGCCTTAAGAAATTTGGAAATCTCTGACCTCGTCCAAACTGAGGCTTAGGATCACAGAGCATCTAAACGAACAGCAGTGTTATGACTAGAATCTGAATTTCCTGACTTCCATCCCGGTGCCATTTCCATTAGAACATACTTAGGCAAGCAAAACAAAGTTGATCAAACTGATGTTGAACTTTAAAAAGTTACAATAAATTGTAGCACCAGGTTTTGCCAGTGCATTTGTAATATATATTTGACAATATGTTGGACAAGCAAAAGGAACCTACAATCTTCCTAGTTTAATAAAGAAAAAGTTTAATTTGTAATCGTGATCTAAATATAAACTTTATTTGCCCTGTTAAATTCATATTTTAGCTGCTAGACATAAGAAAGAATATAGTGGAACTATATACTGCAACTGTGGAGGAAAAATTGTGCCAATGCCATAAAATCCAATAGCATAAGTTTTCAATTTTATACCAAAAATATAAAAAAGTAAACAAATAAGAAATTGAGAAATTAAGCGGCAACCCTATTAAATGTTTAAGGGGCAATAAAACTGCCACCAACCCATTAAATATTCTCTTGTAAGCATTAGATCAGGAGTCAATAGGACCAAAGTTCTCAAAATTAAAACAAGAAAAGTGTAAAGGACAGACTTACTGAAAAATTACAAAACATGGCTCAGTTATGGATCAGAAGAGAAATGTATTTAATATTCTAAACATTATACCTATCTGCACTATTGTGCACTAGAAGCAAAATAATTGTTGCAAGAGGATGACGGTTCAAAATAGGATGTTTTATTTCAGGATAAAATGAACAACTGGGAAAAAACTTCAAATACCTGAACAGAAACCTGAGCAGACAGAAGCCTAAAAATATGATATACAGTTTATTTGCTTTGAACAGAGTTAGAAAGGAAACACATACTGTGTTCTTAATGAGGCAAAGAAAATGAAATCATTTTCAAATACAGCATGTTGTATAGAATACGAATGTACTTTGTGAATGAACAAATGTTAATTTGTAATATATTTATGTCATGTTAAAGAGAACACGTCATTTGTTCAAATATTTATTGACAATATGAAAGACTTCTCTAATATTTGTGAGTTGTTTTAATCAGACTTGCATTTCAAAAAGAGAATTCAATTAAGGAGGTCTTTATTGTTAGGATAGATGTAGAATCTTGCCTTTCTAACAGGTGTCCTCAGAAGGGCACATGCTATTTAGAAATAAAACTATGTTCTACCATCAGGAGAGGGAAGTCTTACTTTGATTAACTTTGCTTCGTATTCACCCAACTTATATAAGCTCTAGGGTCAGGCCATCCGAATTTGAATCCTGAGCTCACCACATGCTAGTGACATAAAACATTTTTATTAAAAGATTGTGTCACTGTAACTAGGAAAGCTAGCACTTATATCCATTGCTTTTGTCAGCTACTCCTCCAACTACTTCCAAATAAAATTCACAACTTACTTAAATAACATAGAAGACTAAAAAGCACTTCAACATCTATATAGTTTTGCGAATAAGGCTAATGTCTCTTCCTTTAAGAGTTTCATATCTGTCAGTGTTTCTTAGTGGCCTTGCCAGACAAAGGGAATGAATCAGAGACCTGGGTCCACACAGGGTAGAGAATCATTCATAGGAAATCCTCCCCACAACAAGCTGGGGGCAACTGGGCAACCTCGTCAGGATAAATTGAACACCAGGTTAACCAACACTTGTGTGGATTTGCAGTCCAAGTTCACACCACCTGAGTTATACAGGGAAATTAAGGTGGCTCTGTATTTGCAGTGTAGCCAGGATGGTGTAATTGTCCTATGGAGGAGGAGGAGGAGGAAAAAGAGAAGGAAGAGGAGGAGGAGGGGAAGGGAGAAAGAGAGAGAAAGAGAGAGAAAGAGAGAGAGAGAGAGAGAGAGAGAGAGAGAGAGAGAGAGAAATACTAGCAGTAAAGACAATATAATAAAGACAAAATATTTAATTCCCCTGGAAAACATAACACTTTTAATTTATAGGTACCTCATAATATAGCCTCAAAACACATAAAGCAAAATGACAGAATTAAAAGGAGAAATGAAGTAAAAAGGACAGTTTTATGAGTAATTTGACAAAATAAATGAACAAACGCTGAAGATTAAAAGAGATTATACAACCCAATTAACAAATCTGACCTAGTAGAGATCACATATCATATGTATATTAAATCACACATCATATACATATATGTATACACACACACTGTAAGAACATGTAGAATATATATCTTTTTCAAGGATAGATGGCACATTTACAAATGTTAAGTATATCTTGGCCATAATACAAGTCTCAACAAATTTCAGCCAATTGAAATCATACAGAGTAGGTTCTCAAACCATAAATTTTAGCAATTAAGCTAGCAATAAATAGCACAAAAATCATTTGAATTCTACAGTGTTTGAAAATAAATCATTTAGAAGTAAATTTTGTGAGGGGTCACAGGATAAATCAAACTAGGAAGTATCTTGAATGCCCACATCATACTCAACATTGAAAAGCTGAAAGCTTTTCCTCTAACATCAGGGTTAAGACAAGGATGCCTACTCTCACCACACTTATTCAACAAAGTATTTGAAGTCCTAACCAGAGCAATTAGGCAAAAAAATAAAAGCATCCAATCATAAAGAAAGAAGTAAACCTGTGTCTATTTGCAGATGACATGATATTATATATAGAAACCCCTAAAGACTCCACCAAGAACCTGTTACAATAAATAAATTCAGTAAAGTTGCAGGATGCAAAAATGAATTGCATTTCCATATAATAACAATAAACTAGCAAAAAATAAATTAATTGCACTCACAATTCCATTAAGAATACCTAGGAAAAGGGGCACCTGGGTAGCTCCCTTGTTGAGCATCCAACTCCTGATTTTGGCTCAGGTCATGATTGCAGGGTCATGAGATCAAGCCCCATGCTGGAGTGGAGACTGCTTAAGATTCTCTCTCTCTTTCCCTCTGACCCTCTCCCTCACTTGCTCATTCTCTCTGTCTCTCTCTCAAATAATAGTAATAATAATGAAAGGAATAAGTAGGAATAAATGTAATCAAAGACATGGAAGATCTGTACAGTGAAAACTATAAAACATTGACAAAAGAAATTGAAGATGACACAATGGAAAGATTCTGCACTTATGGATTGAAAGAGTATTGTAAAAAGGTTCATACAACCCAAAGCAATCTATAGATTCACTGCAACCCCTACAAAAATTCTAGTGGCATTTTTTACAGAAATAGAACAATCTTAAAGTTTATACAGGACCACAAAAGACCCCAAATAGCAAAAGCAGTCTTGAAAAATAACAACAAAGCTTGAAGCATTATGCTTCCTGATTCCAAATTATATTACAAAGCTATAGTGATCCAAACAATATGGTATCAGCAGAAAACAGACACGTAGATCAATGGATCAGAATAGAGAGCCCAGAAGATAACCTGTGCATATATGGTCAATCAATTTACAATAAAGTAGCCAAAAATCTCCAGCAGAAAAAGGACAGTCTCTGCAATAAATGGTATTAGGAGAACTGCACAGATATATGCAAAAGAACGAAACTGGACTTGGACCACTATCTTACATGATAGCAAAAGTCAACTCAAAATGAATGAGAAACCTGAACATAAAACTTGAAACCACAAAACTCTTAGAAGAAAGCATATGGAATAAACTCCTTGACATCAGTGGAGGCAGTGATTTTTGGATTGATACCAAAAGCAAAGGTAACAAAACAAAGCAAGCAAGTGGGGCCGCATCACACTAAAAAACTCTGCTGCACAGCAAAGAAACCATCAGCATAATGAAAAGGCAACCTCCCAAATGGAAGAAGATATTTGCAAACCATATCTGATAAGGAGTTAATATCCAGAATATATAACAAACCCATAACTCAATAGCAAAAAAAAATCCAATTTAAAAACGGGCAAAGGATGGGGCACCTGGGTGGCTCACTCATTGACGTATCTGACTTTGGCTCAGGTCATCATCTCACAGTTTGTGGGTTTGAAGCCCACAGCAAGCTCACAGTTGTGGAGCCTGCTTAGCACTGTCTCTCTCTCCCTCTCTCTCTGCCCCTCCCCAACTTGTGCTTTCTCTCTCTCAAAATAAATAAATAAACTTAAATAAATAGGGGCAGAGGAACAGAATAGATACTTTTTCAAAGAAGAAATAGAGATGGCTGATGGGTATATGAAAAAGTGCTCAACATCACCAATCATCAAGGAAATGTAAGAGGTAGGTTTCCATATACCACTCTCAGACCCACTAAATCCAGAAGAGAAGCTTAATCCTTGGAGCTCAAGAAGAATACCTTACCAATGGCCCCAGGAGTATTTGGGGACTGAAAACTAGGAGTCCTTTTTTTTTTTTTTTAAACTGGGAGTCTTGAGAGACTTCAATACTCTGAGGTGATTTGTATCTGGGAGCCAATGCAGGAGGGCGGGACTGCATTCACACCGTTGCTACCAGGAACATATGAAGGTTTCTTGCAGCTTAAAGAGAGTTCTTGGAATCCAGTGCTAGTAGGCTGTCCCCAAAACTTAAGCTTTACTGCACTGCTAAATAGGTCTGGTGTTGGCCACCTGAGACAAGGAAGGGTCATCTTACATCATAATAAGAACTAAAATCAGGGGCACCTAAGTGGCTCAGTCAGCTGAGTTCTACTCTTGATTTCAGCTCAGGTCATGGTCTCATGGTTATTGGGATGGAGCTCCAAGTTGGGTTCCATGTTGGCAGCACAGATCCTGCTTGGGATTCTGTCTCTCTTTTTCTCTCTCTCCCTTTCCCCCACTTGTTCTCTCTCTCTCAAAATAGATAAAACTTAAAAAAAAACCCTAAAATCTGCTGGATATTCTTGAAATTATATTCTTCACACTTTAAAAAAATTGACACTACTTTTGAAAAAGTAATTCTCTGAGGCGCCTGGGTGGCTTAGTCGGTTAAGCAACCGGCTTCGGCTTAGGTCATGATCTCATGGTTCGTGGGTTTGAGCCCCATGTCGAGCTCTGTGCTGACAGCTAGTTCAGAGCCTGGAGCCTGCTTCGGATTCTGTATCTCCCTCTCTCTCTCTGACTCTCCCCTGATTGCACTGTCTCTCTCTCAAAAATAGTTTTAAAAATATTTTAAAAAATAAAAAGTAATCCTCTTTCTCTAATAAAAAATGTCTCTGTGGATATTATTAGTCAGGATTCTCCAGAAAAATAGAACCAGTAGGACATATTGGGGAGAGAGAGAGAGAGAGAGAGAGAGAGAGAGAGAGATTTATTTTAAGAATTTGGCTCACACAATTGTGGGCGGCTTTCAAGTCTCAAATCTGCAAGGCAGGTCAATAGGCTGGAAATTCTAGCTAGAGCTGATGCAGTCTTGAGTCAGAAGGCAGACTAGACCTAGAATTCCTTCTCTGCAGGGGACCCCAGGCCTTTCTTTTAAGGCCTTCAACTGACTGGATGAGCTCTTCCCACAAGAAGGAGGGGCTTACTCCAGGTCTGCTGATTTAACTGTCAATCACATCTAAAACATACCTTCACAGCAATATCTGGACTGTTATTTGGGGCCTAGCCAAATTGACACCTAAAATTACGTATCACAGTAAGTGAACATTCTCATTCACTCGTGAGACTGGGGACCATTAGAACCTATTAGGACCTTTACTCAGGAGCTTTGTCTACAACAGGTGGCCCCTGTCATCCCAGAATACCACCCCTCCTTCTGTTGGAGCTGGTTCATTTCTGTTTTACTGAAGAGATGCCTTACTTAAGAACAAAAAACGAAAAACCCTGATAATTGCACCATAAGAAATGAGGACAGGAAACTAAGGAATTTCCTAACAACATGGTCTATGATCATCTTACAAAAGTAGTGAAAGAATTACTGTCTGGCTATAGCACAGAGATGTAACTGTGTATACATCAGCAACTTGTGTCTTCCCAAGTAAGATAAATCAGTTGAGCCAACAATAAAGATCCCGCTTCTGCAAGGGTCATAGGAAGAAGTAGGGCAATGAAAAAAGCCCCACATCTTAACTGCCTTAGTCAAAAGAGATGGACCGATGGGGAGCAGGAACCCTAACCATGAAGGGAGTCTTGGTGATCTTGCAGTAGCAATATATGAGAACTGTGCATGTTTATTCCTTTATATAGTCATTAATTTCTACTTCAAACCTGCAGTTTGCTCCTTTGAATCAATCACCAATGTAGGGGATTTAATTTTCTTATAATGTTATTTATTTTTGAGAAAGAGAGAAAAAGAGTGCAAGTAGGAGAGGGGCAGAGAGAGGGAGACACAGAATCCAAAGCAGGCTCCAGGCTCTGAGCTGTCAGCACAGAGCCGGACACGGGCTGAACCCATAAATTGGGAGATCACGACCTGGGCCAAAGTCAGAGGCCTGACGGACTGAGCCACCCATGCGCCCCTCAAGTGTAAGGGATTTTAGATCAAGAGTGGGAGAGGCAGGGGGGCTAACCAACATGTTTAACAATTCATGGGCACCAATTGATAGTAGATGCTGATGGTGGCTCAGGGTCAAGGATCCAGGACACATACCTTGCTGTGCCAGTCCTCCCCGCTTGGTTGCTGGATAGCAGAAAGGTTCAGGGGCTCACACCGGCAGGGCTAGGCTTCTGGGCAGCACAGGGCCCTGGGACGGGCCTTAGGGCAGTGATTAGTTTCCAACCAGGATCAACTAGTCGCAATAATTGAGGGACAGGTGCCACCACTTGGAGTAAAAGAGCTAAGCTTCCGTTCAGGGGAAAACACATGGGAAGTAAGATGCCCGTGGCACTCCGTCTTCTTCATCTAGTCCGCCTCAGCAAACGGGCTGCTTTTCCTTTGTGAAAAGCCAAGTGTTAAAAGAGGTCAGTTTGACTGCCCACCTGAGGAAGTTAGGGACCCGCAGGAAAAGCCACTATCCTTTGCCCTTTTTTGTGGTCGACATGAACTTTCTATAAGAGATCATCTGTTGATTATTAGTCATTTGAAATTAGAATGAATTACTTTTGTAGAAGATTAAGTAAATCAAAGTTGTAAATCAGAAATTCAGTGTGTCTCAAGGCCGGGCAGCAGTTTTGCAAAGAGACTAAATCAAATCCGAGCAAACAAGCGTACCTGAAGAGACAGCAGTTAGCTGTTGTTTTGGCTTCCTTCACTTTCAGGTACTGGAGAATGCAGTGACGGGAAGTTATATTCTCTGGACTAAACTTGTTTAAAAAATAAACTTACTAGACAGGTTTTTATGTAGTGTCTGGGTGTCTGGGTTTCAGTTTTCCTCTCAGTAAAATGGGATTGTTAAAAATAGTGCCAATCTCATAGGTGTGTAAGAAATAAAAGGGATAATCCATACAAAATTGCTTAGCACAATGCAAAGCACATTGAAAGTGATTAAAAATAGTTGTTATAGTTCTTTATGGTAAAATTGGGGTTTTGAGAATCCTGAGTCAGCTTCGTTCAATCTCATATTCAGAAATCAACAGGAAGGAAAAGATGAGGAGGCACTGTGTCAGCGGTAAAAATAATTTAAACCTTCAGGGACAAAACAAGTCCGAGATAGGAGCAACTATTGGAGTGAGTTTGTGATTTTTCTATGTAGCAAATTTGAATTAAGTCTCTATTATAAATTGTTTCTCATAACCACAATTTGAAAATATTCTTATTTCATACCAACAAGATGTAGATCTTGTTTAATTCATAGATAAATCAATTTATAGAGATCTTTAACACCTGTAACCTCTTAATGTTTATCCCCTAAAATTGTATTTTGATAGTACAATAGGCATTTTTCTTTCCCATATCATATCTACTATGTATAAGTATAATATTTTTTTCTAACTGATTTGGTGACTTATGCTTTGCAAGCATTTTCTCCTAGACTGTGGCTTACCTGTTTACTTTATAAAAATGGACTCTGATAAACCTAGTTTTTATAATTTTTCTAGATTTATATTTTAATAAAAAACATATCAATATTTTCTTTTGTGTGATATTTTAAACCACTTATGGAACCTCAGAGTAATAAAAAAAATGCCTCTTTCTATATTTTATTCTAGTGCTTTTGAAGGTTTACTTTTCACATTTACATCTTTATACACTTGAAATAAGTTTTTGTGTATGAAATATAAATATTCCCCCTATATAGGCCACCAATAATAGCAGTCAGGTACTGAAAAGATGATTTCTTCCAGCTGATCAGCAAAGCCAGTTTGATGTAGATCAAATTTTCATATGTTCTTGGATGTGAATCTGAACCTTCTGTTTGTTTCCACTGATCTGTTGTCCACTCTTGTCAATACTTCAGTTTTAGAATATACTCTTTATACAAAAAGTTGAAATGATTAGATCATGTAGAGCATTAACAACTTATTGTAAAAAATCTAACTTATATCATATTTCAGGAACCAATTATTCTGTAAAATCAGTAAGCTACATTACTTTGTGGTCATCGTGTTTAACATTTACTTCCCATGAGAGAAAACTCTGGTCATGTAACAACACCTACTGAACTCAATCCCTATAAGTGCAGTGAATGAATGGATGATCAACAATCATCGGATGTAGAATTTCTGGCATGTTTGTTAGCAACAACTTCATTACTCAATTGTACTTTACGTTTGTAGTTCTTATGGCAAAGGTGTGTAAGCTTATCCAGAGCTCAGAACTTCTAGGAATGAATGGCCTCAAAGGCATTAATCCTTTTGTCCTGGCAATTCACTTCTGCCCTGAGTTTCAAGGAATTCTTCATATATTCATGTGTGTGTGTGTGTGTGTGTGTGTGGGAGAGAGAGAGAGAGAGAGAGAGAGAGAGTGAGACAGTGAGAGAGAGAGAGAGAGAGAGGCAGAGACAGAGAGAGTGTGGGAACATTGTGTGCCAAGGGGTGAGGGTGAGAGTAAGGGTAAGTTGCATTTATCATTCTCAAATTTCTTTCCTATTCAAGGTTTTCAAACTCGGCACACAGACCTAAGTGTTTGTGTTGAGACCTTCAGTGCTGGTCGTCAGCCCTTACTGCGGGAGGCAGGCTACTCTCCAATGAGGAGAAAGGAAATGAAAGGCTATAATAGAACCCAGCCCCTAAGGCAAGTTCAGGCAGCTGTGAAGGATCTTTAAAAAATTTTTATGGCAAATTGGCATCTCATTTTGAATTTATGGGAAATTGATTATTCAAAAGTCAGTTGGGAAAGAAGCAGCAGGAAATGAGTCTTATTCTATGAGAATTTAGTTTTAGAGGGGAGAATACGGTGTTTCAGTCTAATTTACAACGCTAGCCCTAAATATATCACGATGATTACTAGTAAGAGCCCCGAAGCGATTTCTGCCAAGGCTCAAAGGGAGAGGAAAGTAGATTCTGATGAAAACCACAAGCACCCCAGGCGGATGGGATCCTCGAACTCCCTGAAATTGGAGCAATGTACTTTTAAAGTATTTCCAAGGGCACACCCAGTCCCTAAGTTAAATACAATTCTGTTGGAATTAAAAGATGTTTTTGGAAATGTGTGTGCTCTCAGATACTATTTATAAATTTACTTTTATTAAGCATTTTATAATTTCCTTTTATGAAAACTGACATTTCAGGTTAACAAAAAAAGAAAAATCATCAAAGAAAAATCTTTCAGAAAATCTTTAAGAGATTGACCATGGTAAACCTCTGAAAATCTCCCCAACTTAAAGAAAATCATGGGCTAGGAGGGAGGCTGCTCGAGGGGAAAAGAGGTCACAGGATGATATCCTAACATTTCAGTCCTGACAAGGCGCAGGCAGTGATACGCATTGTTGTCAATAAACTTCATGAGTGTGAGGTAAGGTTCTACCTTTTCCATTTGGCAGATGAGAGAACTGAGGTTTAGTCAAATTAAGTAAGTTCCCTAAGGTTGTAT
This sequence comes from Suricata suricatta, assembly GCF_006229205.1. NCBI lineage: Eukaryota > Metazoa > Chordata > Mammalia > Carnivora > Herpestidae > Suricata > Suricata suricatta. The sequence goes on from NC_043700.1 coordinate 119,400,013, forward strand.
TTCTAGTAAGTGGTGGATATGAACTGGAATTCGGTCTAATTTGATTCCAAAACCTGTACCATTTTTCCTAAACCAAATGGGTAGAAACACCATCCAGCATCGCAAAGAGGCAGAGAATCACTCCCACAGATGCCTACATTCTAATCCTCAGATGGAATCTGTATGGCAAGGGAAGCTTTGAAGATGTGATTAAATTAAGGATCTTTTTTTAATTTATTTTTTACTCTTTATTTTTTATGTCTTTTTTATTTTGAGAGAGACAGAGCATGAGCAGGGGAGTGGAAAAGAGAGAGGGAGACACAGAATCCAAAGCAGGCTCCAGGTCTGAGCTGTCAGCACAGAGCCTGATGTGGGGCTCCAACCCACAGACTGTGAGATCGTGACCTGAGCCGAAGTCAGAGGCTTAAGCGACTGAGTCACCCAGGCGCCCCAAATTAAGAATCTTTAGATGGACAGATTACAAAGGCAGACCCATTATACAAGGACCTTTATCCACGAAAGAGGGGAGGCAGCAGAGTGAGAGTCAGAAGATGTATGGATAGAAGCAGAGGTCATCGTGATTTGGCTGTTAGAAGGGGCCAAGAACCAAGGAATACAGGCAACCTCCAGAAACTGCAAAAGGCAAGATGAACATTCTTCCACAGGGCCTCCAGGGGCGTAACATGACCCTGCCAAACCCCAGTTCTTAGCCAAGATCCATTTTGAACTTCCACAGTTGTGGTACCAGTTTAATCTTAGCATGTGTGTGGGTGGGTGTCTGTTTTCCACACCACCAAGCAATTCTGTAACACCAGCTCAGTTTCCTACAACTGAACTCAATTCTGACACTACCTGGAGACAGCGACAGGTTCCACAGGCTAAGGGTTCAGTCCTGCGAGGCTGCCTCCTACCTTCTCCGGATGCCAATTGCAAGTCCAGGGTATCATCTGTGCTTCTGACTTCTTGGCTACAGATCAGAAGATCCCAGTGACCTCCCTCCTTGGGTTTGATTACTTTGCTAAAGAGGTACACAGAACTCAAAGAAACAGTTAACTTCCTAGATTTCAGGTTTGTTATAAAAGGATACAACCCAGATACCCCAGGAGCGGTCAGATGGAAGGTATGGGTAGGGCAAAGTGTGGGGAAAGATGGGGGAGCATCAATCCACTCTCTGGGCACACCACTCTGCCTAAATCTCCGCATGTGCACCAACCCGCAAGCCCTCTGAACGCCATCCTTGGTGGGATTGTATGAAGGCTTCATCATATAGAAATGATTGATTAATTCACCAACCATTAGTAATCGAAATCATTCTCCAGTCCCTCTCCCTTCCTTAGAGGTTGGGGGCAGGGACAAGGCTGAAACTTCCAACCCTCCAAGCACTTGGTCGATTCCCCACTCCTCCCAGCACCCTTCGGTCCCCATCCGGCATCTTTAGGGGCTTTCCCCAAAGTCTCCCATTAGCATAACAAAAGATACCTTAATTTTTCTCCTCAGGAAATTTCAAGGGTTTTAAGAGCTCCGTGGCTGAAAAGGGTACGAAGGACAACTCTGTTTCTTGTTATTAAGTCCCAGTGTAACCACTTCTGACACCCAGACCCATAAAGTAACCAAATTGCACTGTTTGGAACCACTAAGTTTGTGATAATTTGTTATAGCAGAAAGAGGAAACTAATACAATGCCCAAAGAGAATGACTATTTGCTCTTGATTAATTCAGAACCTGATTCAATGTCTAAAAATACATGTGAGCAAGTGTTTGCTGAATCAACAAGGTCCAATGTGCAATCTGACATTAAACCTGAAACATAAGACATAAAGAGATGTTAAGATATTCTGAGTTTGTGAGAGCCCCAGTCCTAGGGTCCTCCCATACGTAGAATGGGGGGCACCCTCCTGCCAAAGCCCTAGTTTTCAGTGGTTGACGAGTATCTCTAGTAACGTCCACTTTATTCATAGTGAGACTGTGAATAGATTGAGAGTCTGTAAAAGGAACTACAAAAGCAATATAATGTCAATCTCAGGGAAGGCTGCATTAGATAGTTTTTTTTTTTTAATGTTTATTCAGTTTTTGAAAGACAGAGACAGAGCATGAGTGAGGGAGGGGCAGAGAGCGAGGGAGACACAGAATCCGAAGCAGGCTCCAGGCTCTGAGCTGTCAGCATAGAGCCTGACATGGGCTTCAAACTCATGAGTTGTGAGATCATGACCTGAGCCGAAGACAGACACTTAACTAACTGAGCCACCCAAGTGCCTCTGCATTAAATAATTTTAACTGTAGATCCTGGAAGTCTGGTGTCAACTCTCATTCAGTGGCATGGATTTCACAATTCGTGCCTCTGTTGCAAGCTCTCGGGGATTATCTGCTCGGAAGCTGCTGGGTATCAGGGAGTAGCATGGCCATTAGCCATGGGACAGTCGTTCATTCATTCAACAACTATTTATTAAATATTCACTACGTGCGTGAACAAGGCAATGCCCCTGTCTCCACAGAGCATACATTCAGATTGTGGAGGCAGAAAAGAAAACATCACAGAAATAGATACGCCACTCCTGTGAAGAAGAACAGGAGCGGGCCGGAGTGAGTCTGGACACCCAGGGTAAGTCACTTAACCTTTGGTGGAAGGTTAGAACTTGTTTTTGAAAATGACTTGACATTATTAAAAGCCAGGCAAGATCTTAGACAATATGATCGCAAAGCAAAAGTTTTAAATCATGACAATGTGATTGCAGGACCATACGGATTGTTACTTTAGAGGACAAGGTTTCCAAAAGGCAAATCTGAGAGGAGAGCCATGTTTTTGCTCCAAACCATTTAATGGGGTGTCTGGGTGGCGCAGTCGGTGGAATGTCCGACTCGTGACTTCAGCTCAGGTCATGATCCCAGGGTCATGGCATCAAGTCCCACCCTCCGCGTGGAGCCAATGTAAGGTTCTGTGCTGAGCATGGAGCCTACTGCCTCAGCCTCTGTCTCTTTCTAAAATTAAAACAATACAGAACAACAACAACAACAAAAATGCATCCAGTGGCCTCCCATAGCCCTGGGATATAATGTCCAATCGTCTTTGATGTAGCTTACAAAGTCCTTCACCATCTGGATCTGCGCCCACTTCCCTCCATGGCCCACCCTACTACCTCCATCACAGTCTCCTGCTCACACCCTTCTCTCTGTTAGCTCCTCCTTCCGTCCAGTTACCAGTGTAGCCATGGCTGCCCTGGAAGTCCTCTCGGATCCTGAGTCTGGGTCCAGTGCCCTGCCCTGTGTGCTTGTGGTTTCTCTGTGTTCCCTCTACTAGTGCTTACTGTGGGCATCAACTGCTTATTTAATTGCTTGTGAACTTGTCTTCAGACTGTGGATTCGATGAAGGCAGGGTTCAGGGGGTCTCATTCACTGGGGATATAAATGCCTACTTGGCTTAGCTGAACAGAACGGTGGTGGCAAGGAGGAGGAAGTAAGGCTTTGATCTCCTGCACAGCTGACAGAGACGTCTGCCCATTGGGCTGAACTGGGTGTTCAAGATGTGTGAGGGGGCGCCTGGGTGGCTCAGCCAGGTAAGTGTCTGACTGTGGCTCAAGTCATGATCATGCAGTTCGTGGGTTTGAGCCCCATGTCAGGTTCTGTGCTGACAGCTCAGAGCCTAGAGCCTGTTTCAGATCCTGTGTCTCCCTCTCTCTCTGCCCCTCCCCTACTTGTGCACTCTCTCTGTCTCAAAAATAAATAAACTATGTTAAAAAAAAATAAAGATAAGTGAGAAATCACACCAGACCTGTCCCTCTAGAGTCACCATGCCTGGGTTTGAGTCCTGGACCCTGTCTGCCATGTGGCCAGTCTTCGGCAGCTCTTGTAATGCATCGAGGTCACAGGGGGAGTTAAGCAAGAATTGGAGTTAAAACTTGGCCCACTGCTCATCAAGCCTCATGCCCGGCACAGGGCTGTTCTCTGAAGAAGAGGCACCACTTTCTTGACAAAGATGAAATCTACACTCTAAGAGCATTTGGTGGCTGATGGCCCCGGAGGGCTACATGGACATACAGGGGTAGGTATCTTTTTATAACTCCTTTGCCCAGTGGGGCCCGTTCCTGTAATTTGTCTACCCTTATTGCCTTTTTTGGATTTGATACAAGGGCCAGACACAGGCTACCCCTGCCAGGCTGAGATCTTGGGCAAGTTACCAATCTCTCCATAAACATCAGCTTTATCAGTGTCTACACCTCGTGCGGTTCCTCTGAAGCCTGTGTTAGATAATCTGCATAAGACACTTAAGCACAGAGAAGAGTGTTCAGAACCTGTTTTTGAAAATGACTTGACATTATGAAGAGCCAGGTGCGATCTATAGGATAGGACTGCAAAGCAAAGGCCAAGTTCTAACATCATGAAAACTGGACTACGTGAACGTACAGGCTGTTATTTTAGAGGACAAGCTTTCCTAAAGGCAAATTTTAATTGTTTAAGAACACTTTCAGTGTTTAAAATATTCAGGATCTCTGCCACCATTTTGTCTTAAAAAAACCCAACTCTCTTTAGGAAATGTGCCCTTTCCTCAAAGCCGGGTAGGAGGCAGAGTTCCAGAGAGCCTCGTATTTGCCTGCTCTGCTTACATTTCTTGTTAAATCTTTCTTTGTGCATTATTCCCTTCTAGGCTCACTTGTAAAACTGCAGGATGCTGATTTCCTTACACATAATATAATTCTCACAATGGATATTTAAAATTTATGGCCAAATCTCCCACATGAAGGTGGTCTGGCAGCCATAATTTTTTCCTTCTGTACATAAATGACTATTAACTTGTTGGCGATTTGCAGACAGGTTTTGATGAACTATGATATTTTGCTTAAAATCATTCCAAGAATAATGTCAGACTTTGTAATTGCCTTCCCCGTGACCACCAGCAAGCAACATTCACCTCCACTGCACGGCTTATATTAAAAGGAATCCAACTACAACCACAGACAGAACTGTGAATTAGAGAACGCAGGGCAGACAGCAACTTTTCTCTAAGGTTTTGGGAACGTAGTCAAAAGTGGCAAAGCTCAGACTATAAATATCTGTCAGTTGATTTCTACAGGCATAGAAATGTGCTGTGAGAATGGCTTTCGTTGCCTCTTTCAGATGAAAAAAAACGCGGCAGATGGTTTAGCATGAAAACAAAGCAACGATCACAATCCAGTCACAGCGATGATAAAAAGTATCTCAGTTTGTAGTTGGGTGCTGTTTAGAACAAATGCTCCCAAATACCAGACTACGTTAAAATGTTCACGTGTTCAAAGTGAGGTCAGACAAGTGTATGTATGTAACATTCATCCGTGCAAAAACACACGCATTCATTTATGTCAGAGTCACATTGGCCACCGTCTTTACTCAGGAAAAATGGTCAATTATTTTGAGATTGTGTCCTTTCCACTAACACTTTAACTTTGATGTTAAAGTGTTCTTTTTTATGTAATGACTTCCATAGCAAATGATAGTTGTCAATCTGTGGCAAGTTTAAAAATTGGCAGCCTCTAAATTTCGCTTTTTTTGGAAATGTTAATGCGACATAAAATCCAAAAGCCTCAGAACCCAAAAAGCAACTGTATTTTCTATTTTCCAGGCCACTGGTCTGCTGTCATATAGACTAGGCTAACTTACCCTCTGTCAAAGAGTTGCAAGCGTAGGGGTGGGAGGGCGGTGCTGAAACCTTCCACAAATTCTCCGACACAGTCTTAGGGCAAACAGGTTTGCATGCAGAGCCCACCATGTAGAAATCCACTGCATAGGGACTCTGAGATTTCCATGTTTCTTGAATGGAAAATAAAGAGGAAACATAATTCAGGGGCACGTGGGTGGCTCAGTTGCCTAAGCATTCTACTTCAGCTCAGGTCATGATCATCGTGGGTTCGAGCCCTGCATCGGGCTCTGTGCTGACAGCTCAGAGCCTAGAGCCTGCTTCAGATTCTGTGTCTCCCTCTCTCTCTGTTCTTCCCTCATTCACACTCAGTCTCTCTCTCTCTCTCTCTCTCTCTCTCTCTCTCTCTCTCAAAAGTAAATATTATTAAAATAAATAAGTAAATAAAAATTTTTTAAAGGGGAAAAATAATTTCAAAAAATCAAGCTCACCATGCAATATATAGTTCCATTAGGACTTTCACTCAGAACCGGATACTTTTACATCATTTTACACCATTACCAACAGCTCTATGCCTCACAGCCCTGGGTAAAATTGGTTTTCTTAGATGGGCCTTTCTGTCCTCAACTGTAACACAAGGTTTGGACTCCGTTGCTAAAGTCCTTCCCAACATAATATTACGCATTCACCTGCTGCTTCCGCTCAAATACCACTCCGCTCCCTGGAGTAACTTTTGATGGGGCGGTTTGAACGGGGGTCAGTGAGTAGCAAGGATTATTAACAATTGCAAAATGTGCCATATGTGCTCAGTTTAAAGGTCTATATTCGTGTATTACTTTGTCCTTTCTCTCACTTCTTAAAATTCTTACTTAATCGTATGTATTCTCCTACTCAGAGCCAGCCGTTGCTCTTCATTATTAAGTCACGGACGTGGCACGGGAGTGTTTGCTGGCCAGTGAAGAAGAGGAGGGACAGGCCTGCTGTGCCCAGGAGCAAATCTGTGCCCGTGGAAAGGGGACAGGGCCGCTCAGCTCCAGCACCTCAGGGCCAACCAGAAGGGCGCAGTTGTGAAATCTCTGAGACAAGACAGAATTCTGAACTTTTGAGTATATAATCTTTAAAATGTTTTAGATAAATTTTTTATGTTTATTTATTTTTGAGAGAGAGAGAGAGAGAGAGAGAGAGAGAGAGAGAAGGAGAGTGGGGGAAGGGCAGAGAGAGAGGAGGACAGAGATCCGAAGCAGACTCCCTGCTGACAGCAGTGACCCTGACATAGGGCTTGAACTCACAAACTGTGACATCATGACCTGAGCTTAAGTCACATGCTTAACTGACTGAGCCACCCAGGTGCTCCTAGAATTTGTACTGTTGGCAACATTTACAATTGTGACAACTTGACGAACACATAACAATTCCAGCTGACAGGCTGATAGGTTGCTGAATAAAAGTTCTGATAGTCAAGATTCCGTCACATAGCTCTGCTTATTTCAGGGTCTCCAAACACATTTTCTTTTCACCATGTTCTTCGGATCAGCAATTGAGTCCAGCCCTTTTGATTTAAAGATAGAGAATCCAGGCTTTGAAGAAAGATAGATCTTGATACAAGTTCTGCTTCCGTCACTTGCTACCTTGTAAAAATTACTTAACTATTTCGTACCTCAGTTTCCCTAGCTTTACAATAAAGTCACTGGTTCCTACCTTCTGGGTTGTTAAAGGGTTGGCTCCCTTCCTTTCCCCTATTCCTTCCAGCTGGGGAGTGTCTTCGGATTCATCTTTGCCTCTTTCTTCGCAGGTCACTCTCCTGGATTCTGCAGAAACTTCAAGGTCTGGCTTCTGTCTAATTCCTGGATGCCCCCGCCTTCTCCTTCTCCTTCTCCTCCTTCTCCTACCCCTTCCCCTTCCTCTTCCCCTTCCCCTTCTCCTTCTCCTTCTCCTCCTTCTCGTCTCTTCCTTTCTCTCTTGCTCCTTGTTCCTTGTTCTTGGATTTCAGAGAATCTATTAAAAATAACCAACTCCCATTTTCAAATTCTAGCCTCAGTTAGAAAGAGTGATAATTGAAAAGAGAACATGCTCTGAAATTATATGGGCTCCAAGTTTGATCCGTTGTAAGCATCATGCCACAGAGAAAGCTAGAGGGTCCCCTTGCAGGGTACAAAACTTGCACACAGGAGAATTCAATCCTGGACAAAAGGTATATTTTGGGAGCATCTGGGCGGCTCAGTTGGTTAAACATCTGACTCTTGATCTCAGTTCAGGTCCTGATCTCAGGGTTGCGAGGTCAAGCCCCAGGTTGAGCTCCGCTTTGGGTGTGAAGTCTGCCTTTAAAAAAGCAGGAAAAGGAAAAGAGGTATGTTTTTAATGGTTGCTTTATTAATACCCTACAATCAAGAACCTCTTCTTTTTCTACTCTGCTGGTTAAATAACAACAGTAGCATCAGTAATAATAACTAGAATGTATTATCACAGCTGCCTCCTCTTGCACCCCAAAAACATGGCCCTAGTTCTGAACTGCTAATAAGATCTTGCTCTAATTTTGCTCTGGGCTGTGTCCAGACTTGATGGTGAAATGCAGTAGATACACCAAGGTACGAGGAAGCCCCAGGAGTGTTTTTTGTCAAAGTCTTGCTTTAGTGATAAAGCCTGCTCTCTAAGGAGATAAGTAATGCCCTCCTGCAACAATCCATTTCAATATCTGTCCAGTAAAGGTTTCTCTGGAGATTTATTTGTGCTAAGTTCCCATGATGTCACATAGAGGCGGTGATCTGGAAACAGAGAGAGAAGTGTTTGAGGGATTATTTTGATGAATAATTGGTCAGGGCCAGTGAGAAGAGAGGACACAAAAGCAGTGAACCTTTCTTATTTGGGGGAAATGATCAACTGTTAATGATTCATATGGCTTCTGCAGCCATCAGAACCGGCCATACACACACATGATGTGCTCTGAGTCCAGAAGGAACAAACAGTCTTGAGAATAAAACGTTCTTCTGTGTGCTTAGTGGGAACTGTTGGTAAAACTTTGAAAACATGGTTATGTGGCCAGACAAAAAGTGTGAAGAGCAAAGTGAATGTTGTCCCACTGGACAGTGACTTAAGAAGATGCGCAAAGGGCAGGATGGAGGGGGGCAGCCAAGGAAGCCATTTTATTGACGCTACTAGACTAGGTCTGAGGATCTCGTCACACTGTCAGTTCATATCCGCCCCCCACCCCCACTACCAGCAAAGACGTTCCCAACACCAAGACAAAGTCTTTGAACCCCTACGTTCCTTTTTTCCTAATTTTTAAAAACTTACTAAGCCTATTTATTTATTTTGAGAAAGGGAGAGCACGAGCCAGAAGGGGCAGAAAGAGAGGGAGAGAGAGAATCCCAAGCAGATTTAGTGTGGAGCCCAATGCATGACTGGAACTCACGAACTGTGAGATCATACCCTGAGCTGAAACCAACAATCAGAAACCAACAGACACTTAACCGACTGAGCCCCATGCACCTGACACACACACATCCACCGTAGGTTTTAGAGACTCCCTGTAACCTCTGAAGTGCTCCTGGTAGTTATTTCTCCTGGACGAAACGTTTGGGGTGGGCTTTACAATGTGATTTCCCCAAAGTTTTGCAGATCTCTAGAATAGTAGTCAGAATCACTTTAAAGACGATCAGTGAAACAAATAAAATACAGGAGTCTCAGATTTTAATTTTCAAGTGAAATGTCACACCTTTTGCAGGAACTTGTGGGAAGGAGGCAGGGGTTATTCTGGTCACCTGTGGCTACAGGTACCTTTACTTAACCTGTGCCTTCAGCAACTTAACGCCTGGTCATTTCACCTCCTGGCCACTCTTTCTGGCCGTTGAGAACTCTTCTGGGGGAAACCTCTCCCAGTGTCTTGGAGCTGATTCGAGCCTAGGGTCGTAAAGGGCTTGTCTCATAGTATGGCTGGTCCTGTAGAGTGAGCTCCCTCCGGGCCCGGAAACTATAAGAAACAAGGAAAAGAAACTGGGAGACTACTTAATTTTGTACGACAGAAACTGGAGGAGCCCAGTGGTGAAATTTCATAAAGATGAGAGCCATATAATCTCCCTTACAAGCCGAAAATAGAGTGTTTAGGAAGCCCTGCCCTGTGAGCAAATCACAGTAAAAGTCAAAGGCGGTTAGTAAGGCTGCTGACGCACTCGGCCTTCATTCGTGCCCACACTGGAATGCGGTCCACCAGCTGCCAAAGACCGGACTCCGGAGTGGGATTGAGAGAGAGGTGGGTCGGGGGAGAAAATGGTACACACCAACCTGAAGGACTGGTAAATAGTTATCAGTAAAGGGAAAGCCGACGTCCTTAAAAAGACCTTCCAGGACCTCTGGGGCCTTGCCTATCCTCTCCTTTCGCCCTCTCTAATTCCTCTCTTTCTCTCTCTCTCACTTATTCCAGTCACACTCTTTGCTGTTCTTTCAATGTGCCAGCCTTTTTCCTTTCTCTAGAACAGCCTTCTCCCCAATATCCACCCAGCTCCTTCCCTTCAGCTCTTCCTGTAGGAGCCTCACCCACATCTACACTCCGTTCTCCTCATCCTCTGTAGTGCACTCACTTTCCATCCGGTATTCCCTATATTCAATCCCTACCTTGTCTATTGTGTCTCTCCTGACTGGAATGGTAGAGACTTGTGCTAAATCTCCAGTGACTAAAATGGTTCATGGTAAATTCTAAGCATCCAATACATATTTGCTCAGTAATAGAGGTATGAAGGAGTGGATGGCCCCCAACATATGTGGGCCATATTCATTCATCTCCCTGCAGAAATGTCTTCTGGGATTAGATTTGATATTTTATTTTTTTCCCAAAGTTTATTTATTTTGAGAGGGAGTGAGCATGAATTGGTGAGGGGCAGAGAGAGAGGGAAAGAGAGAGAGAACCCCAAGCAGGCTCTGTGCTGGTGGCTCTATTGGTTCTCTGTCTCCTGAACTGTGGATCCCGACCTGAGTCGAAAACAAGAGTTGGATGATTAACCAACTGAGCTGCCCAGGACTCCTGAGAGTTGATATCTTAGAAATAACTTACATAAGATATGACTTTATACAAATGATGGTCTTCCCCACCTGTTCGGAGTTTAAAATGTGGGCCATTTTGTTATCCAAGATCTTTCACACAAGCATCAACACAGTAAATCCCTTCAAGAATCCAGGGCCAGGAGGCTTTTCCACAGTGATACTTATTTCTATCTTTTAAAACTTACAGTCCAGACCCCATAGCACCTTTCTCGTAGCTGCCAGGAAAATAACTTGATATCACTGTTGTTAACACAGGAAGTCTGTGTGTCCATGTGTGCACACACACAGGAGGCTGCTTACAAAGTAAACTTTTTAATTTTCACTTGCTAGTTGTACTTTCTACTGATACAAGAATATGTATGTATTTTCTAATTCCCTATTATGTTGCATGAAATTAGAAGTAACGCTATTTTACTGTCCCCTGGGAGACCTCCCGGTCCTTAAAACTGCTTCTGAGTCCTCTGAAATGGACGGAACTCTAAAATGGGGCCAAATATCATTGCACTAGAATAAAGGAGAGTCATCTCTCCGAACATTGGGGGCCGGGGGTAAAGGGAGATGGGAAGCTGAAAGAGAAGGACGAACCCGATGGGATAGGAGCGGGGGATACCGTGCTCTACTGCCTCCAAACTAACCCAAAGGTATCCTGGAATCCACATTACTCTGCTGAGAGCAGCACTCACGTTGGCCTCTATCCAAGCAGGCTTAGTGGGAAAAGTATTAACGCCTGCAAGGTGGTCCCACAGCAACGTCCCTGAGGACAGACGTTCCAGTGTAGCTGGGGAAAAGCCGTAGGAATAGGCTGATTCCAACACCAAGGTGTCTCTTAAGTGACCAGGCACTATATCATATGACAAACTGCCGTGTTAGTATGGCAGCCGGCAGAGAAACGGTGGAAACCTGTGCGGCCCACAGATGGATGCAAAATGAGCGAGCAGGGCTGCCTTTGGAGAACTTAATCTACATCCCAGAACAGGCCTGGGTTTGTTTGGGTCTAAGCCATGGCAACAAATTTTAGCTTTGCAGCTCTCAGAACAGCTGTACCCAGGCGCCTTGGGTAGAGTCGGCCCGTGGGCTCCCGGACTCCCTACTCTGGGCTCTGTTGTATTATATCTTCAAACAACGCCTAAGTGTTAAACCTTCAGTTCATTTGCACAGCGCAGCTAAGAAAACAAAGCAACTCCCAGACCTCCCTGTGTGGCTACAGACAACCTTTCCCCTTACCTTCCCCCTCCCAGACTGAAGTAGTTTTCGATCGTTTGAAGGGGGTGAGGGGTGGACCCAACCTTGCTCCTTACTTTTAGGGTGAAAAGCACTGAAAAAATGAACTATGATTAAACACAAAAACAAAACCCAAACTATTGTTTAGGAGAAGCCCAAGTCATCGCCGGAAATCGAATGGATGTATATCCATCAGCACAGACCTACAATCCCACAGGTGGTTTCATGTCAGGCTGGAAGACATTTAGGCAGCCTTCCAGTTAAATGATTTACACGTCTCGCTCTTGAAAACCTGAGGAATCCAGAGTGTCTGTGATGGTTTTGCAAATTAGAAGTCTTTCTGCTAGAAAATTAAGCTAAAGTGCCCAGTGCTCGCCTCTTGCCTGTTTTATGTGTGAGGTTATGAAGATGTTTCAAAAGAGAGTTACTAAAACAAATAAAGCGTACAAACCACTGATCCGGTTAATTTTTATAGAGAAGGAAGGTCTGGTTAGGATTGGTTAGGCGCCATTTCCAGGGTCAGAGAAATAATTAGTGATCAACCTGGCTAAGCACCCAAATCCCTCACTCCTGACTCGGTGCAGCAAATCTCCAACTTACTGCCTCCCACCCCACGTTGAAGTTTATTTTTAAAGTTCAGGAAAATTAACACTCCTAATCTGGAACGATGGGGAAAAAACATGAACTTACCATCTGAGATTTAGTGACTCCGTTTGAGAGAGTGCACAGCCAGGCCGGCGTTTGGGCTCCTGCTCAGGCACCAGCCACAGCTGTGTGGGGCGCTGTGTCTGCTCTGCTTTCTACAAGCACCGGACAGATCCTGGAGAGGAAGGATGAAGGAAATCTGCAAAAGACCCCAAGTAGATATTATTTTTGTGCATCTAATTTTCAGAAACTGAAGCATGAGTCTGATTTCAGACCCAAGAAGAAAGGCACAAATGTTGGTTTCTACCAGTAGTCTCTGAAACCTCACCATCCCTCCCCTAAAGTGTGCTGGTCCGTGGACGGACAGCACCAGGGGCATCCGCCGTAATCTGATCAAACCTGCACATTCCTCGGCCCTATCGCAGTTCTACCAAACACCATAATCTCCAGCTCCTCGGGTCACTTGCGTATTGAAGTGCGTATCTGGTCTCCATCCAGAGCAGGTGCTTCCCAAAGGTGGTTCCAGACCAGCAGGATCAGCTTCACCTAGTTACTTGGTCGAAATGCAGCGTTTTCACCCTGCTCTGACCGGCTAAATCAGAAACTGCAGGTCTGGGGCTCAACGATCTTGTTTCCACAGCCCTCCAGAAGATTCTGATGTTCAGTACAGCTTGAAAACCGCTGGTCCAAAATGCGAAGACAAGCACAACTCAGGATATTTACTATATAAAGGGGTTCATGGTCAAACATATTTGGGAAATACATAGTTAAAACTTAATTGTTTTTATTTTTCATGGCAAGGCTACTCAGCTCAAGTGTGCATTGTGAATTTCTGAGACAGTTGGCAGCGATTCTCAAACTTATTTTGGAAGGCTTAAAATTTAAGTTAATCACTCATTCATATATTCATAATCAGTCTCATTTTCTGAACCAAGGATTAACCATTTGAATCTGTTTTTCGAGTAATATGTCTTACTGTCTCCTAGCGAAGAGGCTGGGTAGGTTACTTATGGCGCTGGATGTTCACATACACAATCTCATTTGAGCATTGTGACGATTCTCTAAGACTTTGGAGATCTATCCTAAAGAGAGTGAAAGGGCACACTAATGAAAAAAAAACAACACAGGCTCAAATGAGTTCTGTAGCTTCTCCAAGATTGGAAGGCTCTTAAGTGAGGGAACACCAGTCAAAGAAGTTGGTCTACTGGTCAATTGCCCTGGTTGCTGCCAATCCACTCAAAGCTCTAAAACATCACAGGAAACATTATGAGGTGGAGAAAATGATAATTTACTAGGGCAATTCTTGAGGCCAGAACTTCACAAGGGTTGATGGGATACCTTGCTAAGCAGCTTAGAGTCAGGAGTAGAGACTCCTAAGGGAGATTCTGGAGCAACACAGCTGAATTCAGGCTCAGGACTTCTTTGCTGAGTGGGTGGATGAGGATGAGCAAGAGCTAAATGCGTCAGCGCATTTTAGGGGTGGATCTCTGCTTCCGGGGATTCTATACCTCCTCTCTTCCTGCCCAAATGCTCAGCCTTTCCTCTGCATTAAATTTTGAATAAAAATAACCCAAAAAATGGGAAGCCTGGGTGTCTCCGTTGGATGCTTGCTCAGGTCATGATCTCATTGTTTGTGAGCTTGAACCCCATGTCGGGTTCTGAGCTGACAGCGAGGAGCCTGCTTGGGATTCTTTCTCTTCCTCTCTTTCTCTGCCCCTCCCCTTCTCTCTCTCTCCCCCCACCACCTCTGTCTTTCAAAATAAATAAATAAACTTCAAAAATTGCAACAGCACTGATTTGGAGGTGACCCAAATGATGAGCCTACTTGTATAAACATATTGTAAGTTCAACTTAGGGTATCGAGACTGTCCGTGCCAGTGCCTGCATCACCTAAGCAGTCTTCTCTCTTTAAGCACTTGACACGTAAGCGTACATACAATTACTCTATTCATTTCAGCCATCAATGCTTTGCCCAAGTTGGTCTTGAGATGAACAGAACTCACACAGTTCCATTGGCTTCCCATCATAATTTGTGGAAGAGTGAACTTCATTACCATCCTTTCAAGAGATTCTTTAGTGACTTTTCCCCCCTCTTTTTTTATTTTCAGAACACTTTGGTGCAACCTGGAACTCAAGTGAGCCCTATACTCAAGTCATACTTCTCAGAGAATCTGAAAGTCAAGTCACACAGGTTTCTGATGTGTAATAAATGTAATTGGTAGACGTCTAAAAGACACTATTTCATCAAAGTTATTTTAGTTTGAACCAGTTTAAGAGCCTAAACACTTAAGTCTTAAGCCATAAAAGTCCATTCACATATTTCATAATATATCTCATTTTCTGAACAAAGGATTAACAACTTGAATATAAGCAGCAGGTGCGAGCACTCTTGATAGGTCAAAACCTTAACACCACCCAGACAAGTCTATAATTTCTGGGCACAGTGCATGGCATGCGTGAATTTTGTTTCAATATGTTTTCCATAGTGACAGCTTAGAAAGTCATAGAGCCATATCCTACCCAGACTTCCATTCCTAGTGGCACAAGTATTTGCTGATGATTGAAAGGTCATGTGAAACAGATGTGAGGGCAGCTGGATTTTCCAGCTCTGCTCTAGTGGACTTAGCAGCAGTGCCTGCCACTACCAAACAGCAGAGAGGTTTTATTTCCATTGAGCAAAAAAAAAGAATCTTAGGCAACCTTGTCAGTGTAATCGGACATATGTGTGGTTTCTCACCGAGGCCTCACCTTTTCCTGTCTTCACACTCCACACTCAAGAGCCCGGAACTAACTTCGTCACACAGAGAACTGGGTGCCGGCCATCCTGACTCGCTTTCTGACATCTTCTAAATAGGAATTGTTGACCTTTGTGGGCCGAAGTCATTTTAACTGCAGTCCCTGCAGCATTCTCATTGATTTGGTCCCATGTTGGGCGTTACCTGCACCTCAGACCCACTTTTACTATTCTTGTGCTTCTTTGAAACGTAGCAGAAGCACGAAGAACGGCAAGTGGCGCATTGCAGAGAGGGCTCCCACAGCCCGAATACCTTTGAAGAACAGATGGTCCAATTGCAAACCTCCCAAATATTGACATCTGTGTCTCAGGCAAGTGTACAAGTCATACAGATACAGCTTTTATGTTTTACATATTCTATCAAAATTAAGTCATTCCTAAACCTGTCTTTTACCAATTGTATATATGAGAATTGTCCCTTATTGATAAGAGGGACTCTAAGACAATGTGGATGGAACAGTAAATGTTCTAAGTGTGAGGTTTGCCACGTAATAATTGCATATTTTTAGAGAATCATTTTTCTGAGTCTTCATTTTCTCATCTCTGGTATTTGTGTTAAAAATACTTGACTCTCAGTTTCTCCAATTATTAGCATCTTACAGTGAATTAGTGTAACCTAGTATGACAGGTAATAGGCCCCATGAAGTACAAAAACTATATGACTCAGTCGGTTAAGTGTCTGACTTTTGGTTTCAGCTCAGGTCCTGATCTCACACTTTGTGAGATTGAGCCCTGCATTGATTCTGCACTGACAGCATGGAGTCTGCTTTGGATTCTCTCCCTTCCTCTCTCACTCAGCTCTCTCAGTCTCTCTTAAAAATAAAATTAACATTTAAAATAAGAATGTTTTAGTCACTATTAACTGTAGGAAACAAAAAAAATCCTTTGGTTTTATCTTAGTATACATCTGATAAATCTCTTAAATATTCAGGATTTCCATTATACTGGAAATTTAGGGGTAGGCCTTGAAAAACACAATCAATCCTACGTTATATTTCCTTTGCATATTCAATTATCAGAAAATTTTTTGACAAAAAAGGATGAAGTGAAGAATTTCTTGTTTGGGTTTCCTGTTCAGCAAGAATATGCAATTCAGGTTCTGGGTAATGGAGGTTTTGATTTAGTTAAGAACATAAAGTTTTAATTTTGTACCCAGAAGTGTCTATTATCAATTTATTGATTTTCAGTTCCCAATTCAGTCTTCAGGTCCTGTTCTGTGATAGTGAACTGGACTCTAAGCATTGTTCCTTTCTAGTGAGCAGTGTTAAGCTTTGTCAACTGTCAGCCAAGGAAGCTAAAGGAACATTGCAGAAGCCAGAGGCTTCCCTTCCGGGTTCTGACTGCCGCATGTTGCTTTTCCTCGCTCCGGCTGCATGCTTCATCCACGGTGTCTGTGTGCAGGCATCTGGAGGAGCTCAGCCCCAGCTGGGCTTCCAGAACGCACGGTCCTTCGACAACTTCACCTCCCTGGTCTGGGTCCAGTGACCGTCTTGGTGCCGCCCTCTCAACATGGGGACTGTGCCCTTCAGGCCATCGCAACCCTCCAGCTCCCTGTGCACACCCGCCCCCCAAACCATGGTAAGCTAACCTTGGCTTCCTGCATTCGGGGTTTTTTTCTTGCTCCTGCCAACCTAGGAGCAGCGCTGGCTGCCTTCAGCAACCAGAGAACTTTTCTGTCATTCAGTGGGCTGCAACCACACTCTCTTCAACTAAATCTGACCTCCAGCCATGGGGAAGGGTGCTCATTGGAAAGCTGTTCTTCCTTGGGTCCTCTCTCTTGATCTGGGGATGCTCTTGGAGTTCTCTTTACATTTCCATAGTTATTCTATCATAGCTCAATAACTCTTTACATTAAAGGTTTCTTGCTAAGTTAGGCGTGATTTCAATCTCCTGATCGGACCCAGTCTGACCCACCAGGCATAATCAACACACTTTCCCCTCAAGCCCTAATATGTCCTCTCAACCATCCGTACTATGTCGATATTATTAAAGATCATCCAGAACCTCTTGGGTTATTGACGCATAGGCAAACTCATAGAGTCATGTCATTGATTTATATCTTTCCTTGGGGCAGAAGTCCTGGGTTCACTTGGGTTCCTCTCATCTTGTTTATGGAGCTCAATTTCATCTGAAGCATTTATTATGGCACCAAAAAAATTATTAAGCAGCGGTGTAATAATTTAACAGGGAAGAATAAATGATAGGTTTCAGTTGATAAAGCCAGAATTACTTTAACTTACATTTCAAAGTTTAAACGTGGAAAGCTCCCTGGATTTGTCTGCTCTCCATTTCATTCCACTAAGGAGGCTTGAGATTGTAAGGATTCTCAAGCAAACAGGAATAGAGAAAACTTCTGGGGTCAGATGACATCAATATATGGTCACCTAAGCAAAGACTTCTATTTACACAAAAACTAATATTGGTATTATGGGTCACCAGAGTTCAAGTTCTCTTCCTATTTACCAAGGGAAGTTTGGCATATCAGTGATACACGAGGGGGGGGAAAAAGCAAAAGACAGCTCTGAAGATATAGTCTCCTAAAATACTTTAAACAAACAATAGTATTTTTTATTAAGTGCTTGGAATGACACCAGCTGTGTGTGCTCTACAAGCAGAGAAAAAGAGGGGGCAGGGGGAGAAAAAACAGACCCAAGTATATTTGAACTAGAAAGCAAATGCGACAATTAGAACATGAAAAACTAATTTGAAACCCAGTTATTAAACAGAAACTTTGTCCTTTGAAATACAGATGCATTAGAGACCACGTCAATCAACCCATGGATCTGGCACAGAAGTCATTTTCCTTGGGAACTATGCTGCCTGAAGAGAAATTGAAAAACTATACTCTCTGTGAATTACAAATTGTTTTATTTTTGTCCCTGAGGTCAGTGATCAGTGGTTTTTCTGAAATGGAAATGCTTTATTCTTCTACACTAAGCAATGGGCTCCAAGCTTTATTGTACGTGATTACACACAGTGACGAGCATGGGGAAAGAAATGCCTTCTTGGCCAACTTTCATTTCCCAGGCTCCCGAGTGCTCCGCCATTAGTGCTGATCCCAGAACACACTGTTTCTCCTCAACTCCGGGTTCAAGGTGTGGAAGCCGCACCTTTCTTATTAATCATTGATGTAATCTTGCCACCTACTCCAACAGCCTCTAAATCATGGAATAAAGAGTAAACGTTCAGTAATGGAATTCCGTAGACAAATGCTTAGTTCCAGATTTTCCTCACAAAGCCAACAGTTGAGTGAATCAGACATTTGCCACATCAAAAATACCTTTGCGTATCTCCTTAAAAGAATAAACACAGGCTACTTTTGACTTTTGGAGGGGAACGGATTCTTTGACAAACTTTTGGGCTGGATGCTTCCTGAGCTAAATGCTCTCATTCATAAGCACGGCACAAAACTGTATCAGTCTGAGATTTCTGTTGGGTAGCCATGTGTCCTAGCCCCTTTCCTCTTTTAAATTTTAAATACTGCAAAGGAATCGTTTTCCCCGGGAGGCTCCCACCCTTGGGATGAGACCCCCTCTGCGGAATTTTGGCACCCTATTAATTAGCGGTTACGAGTGGGAGCTGCTCTCTCTCAGCAACTCCTATTCTGCCATCAGTCAAGTGTGATTCTGTAATAAATTCCCACGAAGCAAACTATTTCTGGTAATTCTCCCTAATTAACACCAGGCCCGCTAATAATACATCAGTACCTATGTGTTTCTGATATAACCAAGATCTTGTCTGAGAATACTCAAAAAGGAAAACCGCCAACCTAAATTAAGCTTTTGCTGGCAAAAAGGGTTTTATACGTGGTTCTGGAAGAAAACCTTTGATAATCTTATATTGGGGACATTTTGACCAGAAAACACCAAACGACAGGGAGGCTTGTTTCTGGTTTGAGCACTGAATGGGGATTTATTGTGAACACACACTGTTGAGTCTTAAGCCTATAAATCTTGTACTGGATTACTGTTTCTTAACGAAGGAATGACAGATCTCTTATTTTGTTGGTGCATTTTAATGTGCAATGACGTGATTGATAGAAACCAAACAGCAGCTATTAAAATGTCAAATGCAGACTTGATGCCCTTATAAGTTTGGCTTCTGGAGTTTAATATACTGTGAGCAAATAGACTTGAATTTGTCTTTTATTTCCAATATACAGCCTGCAACAGAAACATTCCTCTTAACTTCATACACTTCGGGAAAAAAATCTTACTGAAATCAATAAACAAGTGAGGAATAGATGAGCCTACCTAGTTACAGAAAAGTTAACCATTGAGATTGGGAAGAGTTAACCATGAGGCAAGGTACCCCGCTTGATTAAAGCATGAAAATGTAGATGATGACTTCTGGTATTTAAATAGGACACGTGACACAATACAGTGCTTGACAGGACAGGTTACTCCAATAAATGGTTTCAGCAATGGATATTTTATTAAAACAATGGGACTTATTTCTTAATTTACAAACACATATTGTGTACCTGCTACACCCACAGCATAAACATGGCTCAAAGTAGAATAAATGTGATGTTCTTCAAATGTTTTGTTTCTGGGACATTTTTGATGGGCAAATGTCATAAAAGAGGGATTCTCCTGAGATTCGTGACTTCTCTTCCGATCCTGCGAATCCTAGTTTATCCCCATGATTACCTTAATGGGACCCACGTGCCCCCCACAAAAAGAAAAACCAGGAGAGCTTGTTTACATCACTGTGGCCATTTATTTATTGAGTATGTGCACATTCAGGTATAACTATGCTGATTATATTTCTCATGAGGTGTTTAATTAGAAAATGTAGCCCAAAACAAAACAGTACAGACATATACAAACTGAAAAATGTAAAGCAACAGAAAATAGAGATTAACAGAAAGGTAAACGGTATTTCAAAAATCCAAAAGCCAATACCTTAAAACATGTGGAGGATAAAGGTGACAAACTGATGCCACACTAGGTCTGTGGAAAACTATTCGGTGTTTTCTTTTCCCTCCTTTCTGTCTGAGAAGTCTCTCCTTCCAATGGGGATAATTAAAAAACTCTAAACATCACAAAAAGGCTAAAATCATACTAGATTCATACGTGAACAAGGGAGAGGAGGGGATTATTTTCCATAAAAGTGGTCCTAATATATTAACCCCTGAAAATGGCAGCAAGGAAACATTTCATTGTAGGTAACTTTTAACTATAAGGCTTCACCATCACTTGGAAAATTTCAACTCTTAGTTCTATCTGTCTTAACGCTGTGACCAAATGATGAGGCCTCAGTGTTCAGCTGTAAATGCAGCCAAGTCCGTAAGAAACAGGACGCCGCTCGGAGCAGAAGCAGGGGGGTCCTCTCTCGGCCTTTGCTCCGGTGGGCAGCGTTCAGCCTTCGGAAGTCTACAAAAATGTTATACATTGGACCCTATCACTAGCATTTTTGAATCTGGGAAATACAAGTGGGGATGTTTTAGAGTCCTATACTGTAATGTTAATCTGTAATTATACTAAGTACAGCTTTCCAAGATATACATTAGGAAAGACTACAAGTAAATGTTCTACAGTAAAGAGGTTAATACTTTAAAAAAATGCTACTGATATGAAATATTTGTAATCAGAAAAATAAATATTCAGGGAGCTCACCAGAAGAATAAAGTGCTCTGCTAGTTATTAAAAAATTAATGCTGGTGTGTTAAATATGGCATTTCCCATGGGAAAATGCAGAGATTCTTCTGGGTTATAATCAATATTTATTTCACAGGACTAACTGTTATAGGAACAGATATGAAACTTTGCCACAAAAGAGGACAAAGCACAAAGACAAAAGGATAAATTAGGAAGAAGCAATGTTATCCTGTTATCCTTTTAGGGACAAAATTCAGAGTCATGCAAAATTATGCTCCATGAATAGTGTGTGTAAAGAAAAGTCGAATAAAGATGATATGCTCAGTGTAAGATAATTTAATAAGAAATCCAGGTCAAATAAAATTCTTTAAAGGAAATACCTAAATGCCACTGACTTTTCAAATACTATCTTGGCACAGAATCTATAAAAGTAAAACTAAACAACCAAAAAAAAAATCTCTACATCAAAACAAAACCACCCATTTATTTTATATCGTTGAAAGAAAGGACTGACATTAAGTTATGTGACCACGCACATTAGCCAGCACAAACTCTACAGGTCATTTCAGCAGCAATGAGAAATAACGCACAATTCAGTCCCTGTACTCTATTTCAAAAATAAAACTACCTGCCTCCCTACAGCTGCAGGGCGAGGAGGTAGTTGGGGGTTGCTATTGGTGAAGTCACTTCATGTTACCCTTCTTACTCTTTTATTCCCAGTTAATTATTATCTGTATATAATATAAATCTGCTAGGCCATAAATTAACAGCTTTCAGGGCAGATGCCTTGCAAAGTTCTTAGGGAGGTTAAACAAATATTAGAGCCTAAAACCTCCCTCTGCAACAAACACGCACACAATGGAAGTGAAGCCGCTAGTGAGTTAAACGGCAGGGAGGGCTTGGGTTTAAAGTTGGTCTCAACTTTAAAAGCACCTTGCCTCAGACAAATTGGTATTACACCTTAGTGGCTCGTGGGCTTGCATCCACTCTGGAAACAGAGAAAAACTATCCAATGTCATAATCTGCTATCTACATAATCATTCTCCCAAGTAAAGAAAACAAGTAAGGAGCCAGTCTAACTGATCATGTTTCCCTCCTATACAACCAAGCTCTGAGAATAAAAGCTTCCCAAACTTCGTGATCACATTTGGAAGTGGTTCATCTATTACTGAGAGAGCTACTGAAGGCAAACAGAACAAAACAAAACAAAACACCCCTAGATTTTATCACATCCCAAAGCCAATCTTTTACTTTTCCAATGTAGAATTAAAGAAAATAATCTGCAAAGAGAATTCTCAAATGTTTATCGGTCAGTAGTACCAATCTGAAACTTATCTAATGGGTTTATTGTCTGAAAGGGCAGGGGATTTTTAAAAGTTATGGACACGTGCCTTGATTTACCAGAATTCCTAACTAACCACACTCTCTTCTACTTCCTCTCTTAACCTCAGCATGTGGGAATGGGGCAAATGGAGTTGACTAATATAGGTCATAAAACAATGAATACATAAATAGAAATGGCCATAGTTTAATAAAAGGCAAAATATTTGAAATTTATAAACTATATGGTGGCTTTTTGGAGGGGAAAAATGGGAGAAATACACGACACCTCCTATTGGCATGACGCATTTTGATAAAAATCTCATTGGTCTTACCCACTGGAATGATCGGCTAGAAGGCAAAAAGAAGTACATACAGTTTTTTAAAAAACTGACACCTACTACTGATAAAATTTGGTTTAAATTCATATTTCCTCTTTTAAAGATAAGCAGTATTTTTAAAAAATACATTTTACTTATTGACAGTGCAAGGCAATTTTCATTGCCATTTACAGATTTACTCAGATCTAACAAGGAAAGAAGGTATAATTATCTCAGCCTAAATGTTAGAGGTTTTTATTCTAAAATTTAATTCTTCACTAATTTATTCTATGATGAATTTAATAGTCAACCAGGAAACTGGTTTCTATAAAAGTTATTTTATGGGCAGACAATATAGGAAAAAAGTAATCATAAATGCCAAACTGTCTCTTTACTTTACTAAGCCAAATATTTCCTCATAGACTTGGTTTCTAAAACTAGAATTTATCCCTTCAGGGTCACTATTATTTTTCAAAACTCCTACAAATATTAAATCTAAAAATTCACTGGTAATTCTAATTCTCCTCTTTCTCTTCAAGTTTCTCCTCCACCCCTGATCTGCTGACTTTCAAAAATTCACAGAATGAGCATGTTTCTTGCAAAGTGGCTTGTCCTTCTTGGAGAAAAAGGTCTGGCCTTCCAAACTTTCGCAACATACCTGAAAAAGAAGCATTATTTAGTAGAATATCATTATTTTATCAAATATACCGAAGAAGGGGAAAATGATTTTTCACCTGCTGGGTAAGACCAAAGCACTTCAGTTGTATTAGACATTCTGATATTTAACGACTACAAGGATATTTCGTGTCATCTTTCAAAAGCAATGAAGAATGCCTCTTTTCTGGAATGCATTCTAATTTATTTAAATCAGTGATCACTATTTTTCTTTATTATGAGTGAAGCACTTGGCTCTAATGAAAAAATGAACATATAAAGAGGTCACATTAAATAGAAATTCTCTTCCCAAATCCTAAACAATGTCTCCTGTTGTAGGAAGCAGAGGACTCAGAGCAAGAACACATACAAGGGCTTTGCCAGATATTCCCAAGCCCTCAGAGCCATGGACACAGAACACCTGAGAATTCTTTTTAGTTCATTTCTTTGTTCCTTATAGTAAAAACCAGGGTCAACATCTGGCTACTAGAGGGTTATATAGTCTGTTAACAATCTGCATTTACACTTCATCTCTTTCCTGTTGCCTTTGGTTCATGTGACAGTCATGATCATCTCTACCAGAGAACAGGAGCAGGCAAATGTGCTACCGGCTGTCGCATTTTATAGATACCATGAAGTCTGCGAGAGGGAGGAGGTAAACAAGACCAGTGGTGATGTTGGGTGAAATTCTTTGATTTCAATTAACATTACTTTTTCCCCTTCATACAATAGGTATTGAAAACTAATTAAAAAAATAAGCATCTGAACAGAATATCTCTATTGGATATTTACTTTCTAAATTAAAAATAAAAGTCTTAAGGTAATGTGAATCTCTAACTCTATCTTCGTCATTAAAAATAAAACCCAAAATATTAAATATCAAATTAAATAGGTAAATATATCACTTCATCTTTATTAGTCTCAAAAAGAAAAAAATTATTCATGGACTATTGCTAAGGAAGGAAGCGAATCAACATATAGTTTGCTTCCATGCTTAATTCAACAACAGATATTTTTAGAATTGTTTGTTTCTATTTCAAGTACTCATGTTTCCCAAAATTACTAAGAACACTCCAATAAAACAGTTTTTTAAAAATGTCAAGGTCTCTTACTATTTTAAGAAACCTATATCTTCTCCTTAGAAACCTAAGTTAAAAATAGGACTCTCTCTAAAGGGGTAAGCATCTTGTTATGTGCCAAATAATTCCAAAAAATGCCAAAAATTTTAATGATCAATTTTCAAAATCACTGTAAAAATATTTTTAGGTGTGAAGGATTGAAAGATGCAGGACGTGTTATTTCCATTTAGTGCTTAGGCTAAAACCGGCCCTGCCGTGCTCCTCTCACTCGGGAAGAAGGGCTTACTCACTGAGCATACAAAGCAAGTGTCGTGCCAGGTAGAGCCCAGGGCTTCCAGGAACATGTCGCCAGCCTCTATGGGAAACTCACATCCACGGCATATGGTACCAAAAAGCGCATAATAATCTGCATTGGGGTGGGGTGTGGGTGGGAGACATAATTGAAACATGACTAAGCTTCAGAATAATAATCCCTAGAAAGCAGCAGCAAAATTGGAATTAAATGAGAAGATGAAGACAAAGCTACGAGTAACTGGAAAATTTTGAAGAGGGCATGTTTTGGCTTGAGATATATGTGCAGCATGGTGCAGGTCACTTGCGGGGTAAATGTTATTTATTTACATATTTTAACATCCTTTGTTCTATTTTTCCACATAATACTTCTCACTTGTCTCCAGCTACTTCAATGTCCAACTATGTATGAAGAACAACTCTGTTCTTTGCTAAGTTATCAACAGACATGACTGCTTTAACAAGAGACAACAGAACTTCCAAAAACTAGCAACAGTAACACTAAAGAACATAAATCAAGAAGAAATATTGGATGTCACCATATTTCCTAGCGTATCTAACTTGGTAGGAAAGAAAAAAAGTCACAAGAAACTTCCACAAGTGCCCTGACAGAGGTTCTAGCTGGACTGTATCTTAACCGTATTAGCCACTATTTCTTTTGCTGCAATTTCCCTTCAACTGTATGACTTTGTGCTGAAAATCCTTAGCCAGAGAACACCATTTACTTGACACAGATTACAGTTATAAAATACCAATAGATTTCCTTCTGAAGAAAGCAGTTTTGATAAGATGTGTCTTTATTATTGCTAATTAGAACTTACTGGCAATTTTCACTTACACAGCCACTCTCACTACTTGTGTTTACTCCAACCTGGGCTGGGGCAGAAAGCAGACTATCATTTCCAGCTTGATTTACCTTTCTTAACAATCTTCAATATTCCTTAGCACCATTTTTTCAACACCTCGCCGTTGGGTCCTACTATATGCCAGGCACTGTTCTAGGCACTGATGGGTGGTATTGCGGTGAAGAAGACAGATGTGGCTGCTCTCTTTACAGTGATTATATTCTCATTGGGAGCAGGATGTTGTCATTTATTGTATTTTTCAAACAAATGATAATAAATGATTTCAGATTGTGAAAAGGACCATGAAGAAAATAATCCTGTATGATACAGAATAGTTAGGGGAGGTATGTAGCCCTCCATTAAATAGGTGGGTTAGGAAAGGCCTCTCTAAGGAGTTAACAGTTGGGCTGAGGCTTGATGGAAAAAAAGAGAAATCACCACAGAAAAGCTGTGGAAGAACATATAGGTTAGAAGAAACAGCACATACAAAGGCCCTGAGGCAGGAAGTATCCTAGCATGTTCAGAAAAGCAAAGGGGTGAAGTGTGCCTGACAGAGGGTAAGGTGGTAGAAGACAAGACTGGGAAAGCAGGCCTAGTAAGGAGTATATGTTTACTCAAGTGGAAGCTAAGAAAGGTATTGAGCATAATCTAATTCACATTGAAACAAGTATTATCATAACTTCTATTTAAGGGTTGGGGAAAGAAGATAGACCATATTAGTTGGTGATTAGAGCATCCAGGCAAAGGACCGGTTGGATTCAGTTGTGACCATTCAGGTGAAGAGAAGTGAATGAACTTACATACACTGAGGGTACTGCTAGAATTTACTAATTACATTTGATATGAGGAGAGTAAGGGAAAGAGCAGAATCTTAGATTTTGGGATAGTGGACAGTGGGGCATTTACTGAAATGGGAAAGCCTGAGCTAAAAACGTGTTGGAGATTAAAAAAATACAAAAATAGAACAGGTTGATTAGAAGTGACATTTAAATAAATCTTCAAAAATATTTTTCCCTTTCTGTACTCAATTTTGGGGTTTTAAAAAGTTGACTTCTTAGACTACATTAAATATGATATTAAGGCTAAGTAGTTGTATATGTATTCAGCTAGACAGGGACTATCTGCCAATTAGTCAAAATTATGCAAAACTTAATTTTAAAACAAAGAAATAACCAGCTCTTTCTTCAGAAGAATTAAGTGACATTACAAAATGTGAAATATTCTGATTCAATCGGGGTAGCCACTTCTAGC
Source organism: Suricata suricatta (assembly GCF_006229205.1). Taxonomy (NCBI): domain Eukaryota; kingdom Metazoa; phylum Chordata; class Mammalia; order Carnivora; family Herpestidae; genus Suricata; species Suricata suricatta. The sequence goes on from NC_043700.1 coordinate 119,426,654, forward strand.
CATCCTGTCCCCAGACAGCCCAGGGATAAGATAGTTCACTGGAATTTCCACAGAGCTTCCTGGTGGATAGTCTGGCATAGATTTAGACTGGTCCTACATAGGAGCTGAAAGGAATGAGTGAGCAAAAAGGTCAAGTGATGTTGACTAGACTCAAATTACAAGTTGACTGCTCCTTTAATTTAACTAGTGTACAATATTCCCTTCCTCCAGCACCACACTTCAAATTTCAAGGCAGATCAACCATAAAACTTTAAAGTGGAAATGCAGTGGTAATGAATGCAGGCATGATAAAGGGAAAGTATTTTATTTTTTGAAACATATGTGTGGTACTAATATCTAAGAGTAATATTAATAAATAAGTGTTATAAAAGCTCACTTACAGCCTTTGGAAAAGAGAAGGAAGTGTTCAGAGTTCAGGTAATAAGACAAATGTACCAGACTGGTCCTCAGAGTCCAGTTTATTAAAAATAATTTTACTAAGGGAGCAATCCAAGCCAAGATTACTCCCCATTCAGTAAGAGTAACAAAGGGCTTCCAATGTACTTTCAAGGCAGTTGCCTTAAAGAGCAATTCAATATCATGTTCAATAGCTGAACACTTCTCATGCTTGTAACCACTCAAAACTCACCATTGAAGTGTGAAGAGGTGGCTTTAAGCTAAACAATGTGGTAGAATTCATATCCATAAACTAGGGATTCAGTAAAATATTTTCCTACTAAATAATGCTTACATGCTCACTTCTCTTAATGAAACTGGGAATATCTGTTTTGATGAAATCACATAAAAATTTTACATATTTTTTGCTATATATTTAGAGTAACATTAGATGCCCCCAAACAATTCAGAAATCTACCTTGCCCCCTATTTCCTTTCAACTTTGTAGTAATGTAAGGGTTGAGTTTATTCAAAACTTAAGAAACTAATAGCTTCCGAATCTTACCAGTCTCACAGTACGGTTCACCATCCTCCAAGTGAAAAACATTATTACGAATGGGTTTTCCACAGGCCACACACACAAAACAGGAAACGTGCCAAGTTTGTTTCAAAGCATTGATGACTTCCTGTTATAGAAAGGCGATTGGACATAAAGAAAGATGGTTATACACAGATGCTCACTCTACTAGTTGTACCAACATAGCTCCTCTAAACGGACTAAAATAGGCCCATGCTTTGTCTTTACCATCAGCTTCCTCTGAAGACAGACTCACAAATGGTCTACACTGATACACTATATAATATGTGTGTTTTCCACCAATACACATCAATACTTACTTAAATAATATCTATTATGTTACTTAAACATTATACATGGGGTGAATAAGCATTTCATAAGTGCTTGCTACAATACATTCTGCTTTCTCTCAAAAGAGTGTTGGGGAATATTAACTTACAAAGGTTTCATAGTATTATCTTGAAATTCTCACGGAGGAAAAAAGAGAAAAGGAAATCTCATGGAGGAAGGGAAAAACATTTAAAAATTAAAATAAACCTATGCTTTGGTGCATTATGGGAACGATAACATAATCAGTGTGATACAATCAGTTTAACACATGGTTAGGGTTCTGGAAATCAGCTGTGACTACATTAAGCACACATTCAAATGAGCATCTAAAATTGGAACCATAAAGTATGGATTCTAGTTAACAATGACCCTACGGTTAAAAATACCAAGCATCAAAGACTTGGGCTAGATTTTAATTAGGAAGAGAAGTCTTAAGAAGCTGGTTTTGCAAGGAATCATTTCTTTGGATTGAGAGAGACAGAGTCATTAAACATTATTTTTGAAGATTAGTTAATAAAATGGGAAATAACTCTTTCCATAATATTTATCACAAAAAGAAGAGGATGCTACACATGAAGTATGGTTACAATTTTGTAAATGAATTACTTACGAAGAGCAAACTGAAAAAAAATGCACCCTAGGCTTAACAGGAATTATCTGGGATGGGAAAATGTACAGGTCATTTTCATATTCTTTACATATTTTTTGTAGTTTTTAATTGTTGTAAAGTGAAGTATTTTTTATAATAAAAAGTTGTCAAAATACAATGTTACATGGTAAATTGTTAGCCAAAGAAAATGCGACAGTTCAGTAGTGATGGATAGTGGGAAGAAACGGCAGTTATTTAGATGCATAAAGATAATCATGAACATGCAAAACAAATGTACATGGAACCAAATCATTTCTCAAGGCTCTTAGCATTTGCTTCCCTTTCTATCCTTGAGACAGATTCCTATTCCTTTGAACAGGCAATCAAACAACTAAAACACAGTCCAGAGGATCTGTCCCTGTAGTCAAGTTCTGGCCCATCTCTAAGGCGATGAGGATAAGATTTCCACTTCCTAGAACTTCATTTGATTCTAAGACTGTTACCTGACTTTGTGTTATTATTCTAGAATCTATAGACTCTATTTATATACTGGAACAATTAACATATATTCAACTTATTATCTGTCATTTGGGAAGGTATAGCCTATATCATGTTACTCTTTTGTTCCCTACATATGGTACGAATTAATAATACAGAAATATTTCACGTGATATATTTACAATTTAAAGTGTCCTCAAAGTTTTAGACCCATTTAAAGGTGTAATATGAAATTTAAACTACTCAATAATTCATACTAACTTTCCTCTCAACTGATACGAATTCAATTTTCATTATTATATTTTTATAGAGAGAACAGCAGAATTCAGCAATGCCATCTCCATCTTTTGTATTAGTTTTATTGAGTTTCGTATGAGACCAGGCACCTTGGCTACTTCTCAAATAAAATTCCAACTCCTGGTCACCCATAGGAAATGACTGGCCCTTTCTTTGTAAATTGCACACTGAGTATTCCAGAGCAGGAAATTCATTCATTCTTCATTATTTATTATGTATCTAACTCCTCCATTACTCCCTTTTTGGAAAGGAAAAAAAAAAAAACAGTGGTTAGATTATTTTCCTATCACATGTCTCCTCTAATATAGGTTATATTTTTAAACTTTATATGCATTTAAGAAAAATATATCATTTATAGGCTTCATGTTTTATATATTTCATGAGATCTGTGCCCTGTGCTTGAACCCTGACAAATGGGGAAATGCTGGTCTCATAAAAGCTATGGAATTTAATTTAAAACAGTGAAGGTGTCAGTTCTGAGAACTCTGATGTGTGTGGTCCTGTGCGACCTCTTCATTCCTGAGCAAACAAGGTCCTGTTGAGGTAGCACACCCACAGTAAATTATTTTTTCCCCACAGTGGCTAGACTTTCGCCAGACAAGCGAGCACTCAGTAAGACAAAACCAAAGACAACTTAACCCCACGAGTCCGATATACTTCTACAGAGGTCTATTTAGTTTTGCTTTACAATAATAAACAGTGATGAAAACACAGAGGGGATCAAGCAAGAAGAAAATAAAAAGGAAAGCTGATGTAAGGGTTTCACAACAAAATAATCATTGTGCTTTAAAGCTCACTCAGAATAAACACAGGTTTCTGATACTCACTCCAAGGATCTTCCTTTGGCATCGACCGCATTCAGGAGCGAAGAATTTCTCATAGCACAGCTCACAATATAGGGCTCCCTTTTCCTCTACAAAGCCAATGTAGGCCATTGTATTTTTACAGTGAGCACAGTTAAATTCTTCTGGGTGCCAAGATTTCCCCAATGCCACTAGGAAGGGTCCCCTGCCGGAAGAAAAGAGATCAAGTTGGTTGGCTTGGGTATTAAAGTTTCTACAGTTAGCTTGGACAGAAGGTCTTTTACGCAATGTCCAAACAATTAAATACTTGCTTAATTATCCTTCTCAAGCGCTGTAAACACGGGTGCAGTAAGTTTATATAGGAACTCTCTGAACATTTCTATGAGGAGAGTAAGGGGGAGGAGTAAAAAGCACTTAAGGGAGTCCTTCAAGAAAGGCCATTTCCCTCACTTTTTTTCATCTTCCAACAGATGTGGTGTTTATGTTTTTTGAGTGGCAACGAGTGGGTCTATCTGCATCATGATTAGATTGAGAATAAGGATGTTTTAACTCTGACAAAGTATGATGTAACCATGAAAAAAAAAATATACATGGTTTAGGCAGAGATGAGAATTTGACATTTCTATAAAATAAACAAAAGAGAAATCTCAATTCAGTAATGTCAAGAGTCTTAAAAATAGTATTATTGGGGTGCCTGGGTGGCTCAGTCGGTTGGACATCTGACTTTGGCTCAGGCCATGATCTCACAGTCCGTAGGTTCGAGCCCCATGTCGGGCTCCGTGCTGACAGCTCAGAGCCTGGAGCCTGCTTCAGATTCTGTGTCTCCCTCTCTTTCTGCCCGTCCCCGGCTCGCTCTCTCCCTCCCTCTCTCTCAAAAATAAAAAATAAAGACATAAAAAAAATAATATTATTAGTTGAGAAAACACTGTAATTTTTGTTCCGCCACATTGTTTCATATACTTATTTCTTAACTCTACCAAACATATCAAATGTTTATAGCTCCTCCAAATAGATGATGGAAACTGTCAACTGGATATTAGAGATTGTTTTGAAGCTACTTAGAAAGCTTTTATTTAATTAAAACATGGCTGATTTTTAGTGCACATTTGTATCAAGGTAACAAATGTTTGTAAAGAGATTTTTTTCCATTAAATACTATAGAGTCATGAACTGATAAGATGAGTTTGGTTTCCCTGACAGGAATCCATTATGAAGCCTTATCTAGTCGTGAAGCCTGCGGAGATGAACCATTCTAGCCTCCCAACGCACTTTTCAGTAGCTCCACCACACTAATTTGTATTCATAGAGAGGCTTTACCTCCGAGGCACTTTTACACTTATCCAATTTGTCCATGCAACATTCCTGTGAGACAGACCAGGGCAGTTATTACAAACTCGGTTTAACAGATGGAGTAGCTAAGATACAGAATGTTCAAAAGATATGACAAATATCCTAAAATCACTGATGGAGCTAGGGCCAGAAGCTGAATTTCCTGATTTCTAGCAAACTGATGTAGTCAACTGAATATTCTGCTTCTCATCTCATCACCATCAATTATCATCACTGGGTGACCACAGGGTTCACTGTCAGTGAGCACGGATACCTGACTCCTAGGTAGAGTACTAATAGGAAAAGTCACAGTAATGACCACCACAAAATTGAAACATTTTTTAGCCTTTCACAATAACATAAACCTGAGTATTCAGTAACTCTTTCCCATTGGGAAATTCTGTGCAAATACATTGATGTTTACCCAGAACCAGCACCTAATTCTCCAAGAGTCAAGAAAGTAAAAAGGCTCTTGATGAATGATAAAAATGTGTTCTGTGAGGTATAAGAGGATATTTTCTAGTCTCATTTTTGTTAACTTGTCTTTTATTAATAACGTGATGCCACCACTTTTATCAGCTGATGCATGCAGTTCTCCTTACATTTGAGACAAACAGCTTATTATTTATTATGTTTTTAAGCTTTAGGGCACCAGAGTTTCCTTATCACTAACAAGGAATGTCTTTGTTAACTAATTCTGGCCAAAAAAAGAAAGGGCAATAGATCACTTAATTCTGTAACCAAATATGTTACTTTGGGTAGACTGTCCCTCAGTTTTTAGCTGGATAATAAATAAGAATCCTACTCAATAAGATCCTCACTCTCATTGCCTCAGTATATATTCAAAGATAAACCAAGGAGTCACAATGCTCAAAGCTGGACAAAGTTTCATGAGTGCACTGAGCTTTTCCACCAGGTGGGTTTCTGGTTATATAAACTTGAAAGATCTGCCAGGTTCAATGTACTGTGACCGTCACATAGAGTATGGTGGAACTCTGCTAACATTTGCTTGGACACTAAAGCAGATTCCAAAGAATTTGTTAGGCTGAATTTTTTTATGATGGCACATCCTCAGCTCCTCCACAGGTTGGATGATGGCCCCTGAAGGCCTATATCTTTGTTCAGACAATTTACAAAAGAAGTCAATCTAATCAAACTCCATATTCTGTATGGATGCACTTGAAATAAAGAGCTTTTCTCCAGGAACATGTTGTCAGTGCCAGCAAATATTTAACAAAATTCATCATTTAAGAACAATTGATTGAGGAACACACAATACATTTTTAGATTTTCTAAAATATGTGTTGAAATCAAGTCAGACCAGCAGAGAAGAACGTTCTGCAATTCATAGCACACTTGGCCTGACCCATTCCACAGAATGACTCCTTTAATGACCGGTGCTCAGCGTGGACACCATCAGTCTGCACTGACAACTTGTCCTAGGAAATAGCTCTATGACAGTCACCCTTGCTCTTCTTCTAAGTTGCTGTTGAGAGTGTTACCTGTTGGATCACACAGGGTCATTTTCACATGGACTCTCTGGAGAAAGTCCTTCCAGGTTTTTGTAACAGAACAGTTTTGGTTCTTCTAAGCAACAGGCTTTTTAGTCATCTTACAGTAAATTTAAAAATTAACTTTCTTTTCCTTGTTGACCACTAGAAGCCTTAAATCCAAATTTAGTTTAACACTAGACAAGTATGTAAGGTCATTATTATAGGTTTTGTCAAGTCTCAATGAGCGTATTTTTGACCAGTCTTCATTTTTAATGGTCCTATTCATGATTTTCATTCTTCTTTTGCTTCCTTTTGTAATTTAGAAGACTTTCTTATATTTCATGTATTCTTTAAAATGTTTTTAAAAGGTTTATAAAATAGTGCCTAGTACAAATAAATAAGTTAAAACTATCATCCATTGAGGGACACTTGGGTGGGTCAGTCAGTTGAACATCCAACTTTGGCTCAGGTCATGATTTCATGGTTAGTGGGTTTGAGGAGCCCCGTGTTGGGCTCTGTGCTGGCAGCTCAGACCCTGGAGCCTGCTTCAGATTCTGAGCCTGCCCCTCTCTCTGACCCTCTCCCTCCCCTCAAAAATGAACATTAAAAATTTAAAAAAAACTATCATTGATTGAAAGAATAACTTTTCAGATGCCTCCTTAGTTTCTTACAAATCTGAATAGTGAAATGTCTTAACAACAGTAAAGAAACTCCCTCTGCACCTTTAAAATCTGAATGGAAAATAACCCTTGCTCCTGCTGGAGCTCCTTTGTTAAACATGCTCAGTGTGGTACTGGCCCAACCGGGTATTCCCTGGCCCAGCTGAAAGAGTACTTTTCCCAGCATGTCCTTGAAGTTACGTATAGATGAAACAATGAAATCTCTTATATGTAACAAAGTACGCTCTCTTCTGTATTGGCGGAGAGTAATTTAACAAATTCATTAACAGAGGATTAACACTGAAGAAGTTCTTCTTGTTCCAAGTAGATTGGTTTCCATCTGTGACCTGGACCGACAGGCTTGGGTCAGAGCAAAGTGGAATTAAGTACGCAGCTACCTCTCTTCTGGTCCTCCGCCCACCGCCTTTCCCAAACATTCCCTGACTGACAAAGGAGACAGGAAAGAGTTACAGCACTGACTGGCTGACAAAGAAGAGTTAACCTATCTCATGAAATTTTTACCCTATTTATCTCCTGTGAGACTTAAACCAAAAAGGAAAAAAAAGAGAGAGAGAAAGAAAGGAAAGGTGGGGAAAGATGTCAAGAGGAACAGGATAAGAAAAGCTTACATGGTGAGAAGGTGAAAGGGGTTGCAAATTTCAACAGGCAAAAGCTAACAGGGATTCAGCTTCAAAATCAAATGCTTCCTTCTTGCCTCCCTTTGTAATTTAACTCGAACAATAACTCTCAGTGATAGAAATTAGCTCTATAAATAGATGAAGAAAATATCAGAAGCTACCTAACATTCCTAAGATCATGTGGGTGATGAACTATAAAGCTGCAATTCTAAGACCCAGCTACTGGAGATTAGATATCGTATTTGACCCAAAGTTACTGCATTAATAGAAGTTAAAATTTTTTAAAAAGCTAAGAAAATCAAAAGAAGTTAATCAACAAGAGGTAAAAAAAAAAAAGCCACATGAGGGGGGCGCCTGGGTGGCTAAGTCGGTTGAGCAACCAATTTCAGCTCAGGTCATGATCTCAACGGTTTGTGAGTTTGAACCCCGTGCCTGTGCTCTGTGCTGACAGCTCGGAGCCTGGAGCCTGCTTCGGATTCGGTGCGTGTGTGTGTGTGACTCTCTCTCTCCCTGCCCATCCCTGACTTGTGCTCTGTCTCTCAAAAACAAATAAAAGTAAAAAAAAATTTTTTTTAAAGCCACATGAAAAAATAACTTCTGCTCAAAGATAAAAATGGCACCTGATAGTCTACTTAATTAGATATAACAAAAATGTATAAACCAATTTTATATCATTAATATGGTCAAATTTTGGAAAGGGCTTGGCATGAGCAGAGAGTCCAAGAACAACAGAACCACAGGAAGAGTTTTCTGAAACAGAAAAGATTACTGGGAGAAACCACACACACACACCGTCATAAATACAAAGACACACACAGGAAGAGTAAAAGAGAATGAAACCACTTGAACATGACAGTGAAACACATTACCTTTCAAGACTTACAATACTCAAACTTAGCAATATTAATCCTTAATATTGCTAAAATTTACAAGTGCTGCATTTTTGACACCCTTAATTCTTCCTTTCCAGTAAAAACTGTGCCCAAACTTTCCATTTTGGAGCATTAAATAACATATTTCTATTTTTATTGATTATCATCTTTAATTTATAAGCCCTTTAAAATACTGCTTTTAAAAGGTTGTGAGGGCAACTGCAGCATTTTATTTTAAAGACATAAATGACTCACTGCCCAAGAATAAATGCACAAGTAAAACAACCCTGAACATCACAGTGAATTAACAAAGACAAGTTCTAAAAAAGGTAATATTAACTGATAATTCTTTAAGTCTACTGGAGACAATTATACTCAATTACTTATATTGGTTATTATAAAATCCACAAAAAAGGAAAATGTGATTCTATGGGTTAAGACAAGTGAGATATAAATTCAACTTGGAGAAACTGTTATCATACATTCCTCCAAATAGTTTTAAAAAGTTAATTCATTAACTGAACAAGTATTTCCTAAACACAATGATTTGTGCCAGACAATTCTCTAGGAGCAGAAAATATGCAGGAAACAAAGCCAGGAAAGGTCCTGCTCACATGGAACTTACATTCTAGTATGGGGACAAAACAACAACAACAAAAGTTAGATTTTAAGTTCTGAGGAGGACAACAAAGCAGGGACGGAAGATACAGAGACTGTATATATGGAGGGGGTGGGTTAAACGGGTGGCCAGCGATACTCCAATATTTTAGTAAAGACTGACAGGAGGCAAAGGTGAACTATGCAAATATCCAGGGGAAGAGAATCCAGGCAAAGGTAACAGCAAGTGCATGGGGCCTGATGAAGAGGCCTGGGGAGTCTGAGAAACAGCAAGAAGGCAAGTGTGCCTGGAGCAAACAAGGGGGAAATTACCAAGTACTAAGAACAGAGAGATGTTGAGGCAGCCGTGGGGCAGGGGTGACTGTGTAGGGCCTTTAGACCACTGTAAGGATGGCTTCTGCCAACCATTATGGGGTTTCCAGCAAAGAGTGACATGGTCTATTTCTGTTTTATCAGGATTACTCTAGCTACTGTGTTGAGAACAGACAGGTAAAGGGCAAGGGCAAAAGCAGAAAAGATACTAGTTGGAAAACTACTTCATTATCCCACGTGAGAAATAACCGTGGCTTGGATCAGGGTATTAGTAGTAGTACAGACAGCAAGGAAGGTTCACATTCTGGACATATTTAAAGTTAGAGTTAAAAGAATGTGCTGATTGAGCACGTGAGGTCTGGGCTATTGAGAACACAGAGCCACCACTAACCAAGAAGACCAAGACTGGGAGAGGAGATAGCATGGTAGGTAGAATTCTAATGTGGCCCCCAAGACCCCAGCCTTCTGGTGTATATGGCCTGTGGAATCCCTTCCTCTAGAGTGTGGGTGGCACCTGTGAATATAATGGAACATCGCTCCTGTGCTAGTTTTGTTTATTTGGTGAAAAGAATTATGCAGAGATCATGTGAGTTCCCTAATCAGTTGACATGGAGTTCATCAGAGATTGTTTAGGAGCATGTTAATTTCCACATATTTGTGAATTTTCCAAATTTTTTTATATTACATATTTCTAATTTTACTCCTTTCTGATAGAGAACATACTCTGTATGACCATTAGTCCTTTTACAGGAACTGAAACTTGTTTTATGGTTTAACACATGTGGTCTATCCTACAGAATGTCCCATGTGAGCTTGAGAATTTGTACTCTCCTGTCCCACTAATTGGAGAGCTAGTTTCATGTTATATACACATAGGAATATAGCACACCAGTGCAGCAGTGAAAACCACAAGCGCCAACTTATTATACACACAAAGATTTTGACTAGTTACTAAATTCCAGTGTAACAAACAATATGACTTGTAAAGGGCAAAAATTTGGCCTTGGAAAAATAAATTTAATCATTAAGGATGTTCTATAGATGTCTGTTAAGTCTAGTCGCAGTGTTGTCCAAGGCTTCTTGTCAACTTTCTGTGCAGCTACTATACCCATTACTGACTGAAACTGGGGTACTGAAGTTTCCAACTATTATTGTTGAATTGTCTGTATTGCTCCCATCTATTCTGCCAGTTTTTGCTGCATGTATTTTGGGGCTCTGTTATTAGTTCAATATATATTTATAATTGTTGTTACCTTCTTGATGGATTTAATTTTTTTATCATTATAAAAATGTCCTTTTTTCTTTCAATACCTTTTTTCTTTTCTTTTTTAAACTTTTTAATGTTTTTTACTTATTTTTGAGAGACAGAGAGAGACAGTGTGAGCAGGGGAGGGTCAGAGAAAGAGGGAGACACAGAATCTGAAGCAGGCTCCAGGCTCTGAGCTAGCTGTCAGCACAGAGGCCGACACGGGGCTCGAACCCACGAACCATGAGATCATGACCTGAGCCAAAGCCAACGCTTAACCAACTGAGCCACCCAAGTGCCCCAATACCTTTTTTCTTAATGGCTGTTTTATCTAATATTAGTATGTAATGTCACTCCAGTGGTCTTTTGGTTATTAAAGTCTGCATGGTGTATCTTTTTGTACACTTTTATTTTCAATCTCTTGGTATTTTTTAGCGTGCAGTGTGTCTGTTATAGGCAGTGTGTAACCAGATCATGATTTTATCTGTTCTACAACTCTTAATTAGAGTGCTTAATCTATTTACATTTAATGTTTAGTTCTGGTAAGTTAGGAATTAGGAGTGCCATTTTATTTTTTTTTCTAGATGTCCTACATCTCTTTCCTACATAAAAGAGTGAAAGAAGAATTAAAGTCATCAGTGGACAATAAAAATGGGAAATAAATTATTACATACAGGCTGAAGGAGAAAAAAAGAAGACACAAAATGGCCTTCTGGGAAAATAGAAAAGTAAACACACTAGAGAAATACAGCAAATTTTTGTCACTAATAGGAACATATCTGAGGGGCACCTGGATAGACCCTTGATTTCAGCTCAGGTCATGATTGCAGAGTGGTGGGATCAAGCCCCACATGGAGCTCTGCTCTGAGCATGGAGGCTGCTTGAGATTCTCAGTCTCTCTCTCTCCCTTTACCTCCCTCTCCCTCTGTCCCTCTCCACCTCATGCTCTTTCTAAAATAAAATTTAAAAAAAATTAAAAACCACATCTGAGATTAATAGTCATGAATTTATTTATTTATTTATTTATTTTAATAGTCATGAATTTAAAGTGTCACTGGTTAGTATGGTTAGAATGGGTTTCCTTCCAGGGGCGCCTTTCCTTCCCAGGAGCACTGGTTAAGCCTCCAACTTCGGCTCAGGTCATGATCTCACATTTGTGGGTTTGAGCCCTGCGTCAGGCTCTGTGCAGACAGCTCAGAGCCTGGAGCCTGCTTCCGATTCTGTGTCTCCCTCTTTCTCTCTTTCTCTGCCCCTCCCCGCTCATACTCTGTCTCAAAAAAAAAAAAAAAAAATGGGTTTCCTTCCAGCCACATCTACGTTCAGGTGTGGGCCCAGAGTAAACCAAGAGTTTATTTTATCCAGCCTAGTGGTTTAAGTTAAGTGAATATGACGAAGTGAGAGACGGGCAAGGGAACTGAGGATGTAAGCAAGGGGTACTGACTAACGAGCGCCTGCAGAGTTCAGACTAGGTAAGAAGGCAGTGAGGATTTCAGGACCCAAGGGACAGTGAGAAGATATTTGAAACAATGGATTAGCAGTTGCTGGGGGGCAGAGGGTGGTCAAAGGATTGCTAGAATTGAGGTAATGGGAGAAAGTGGAAATACAGGCTGTCATTCTTGAGTGAAGATGTCTGAGAATTGAGAGACCTGGATATAGAAGGATCATACAGACAACGAAATCACCAACATGGATTTCCATTATTAATATATTGTCATGAGGCAAGATTAACTTTTCAATTTTACAACTGTGACGATTTGGAACCTTTTGGATCTCTCATGCTTTCCTAAGTACTAAGACTCAGAACTCTTTACTATGGGTTATCGGGGTAATACATATATATTTCTTATATTACTATAAGAATACAATGTACCTCTCATAATGCTTACATTATTACATACGGCTATCTGTGCCAGGGTTTTGGGTTCTTTATCAGAGGATAAAATATATCAAAACAGGAACTGTCTCTTAATCTTCATATACTATAGTGCCAGAATGGAAACTTGCATGTGAGTTTTCTTTTTATCTTAATATTTATTTTTTTAAATTAAGATATAATTACACATTACGTGTAAGCTTAAGATGCACAGCATTTTGGCCTGGCATATTTATATGCTGTAATATAATTACCACTCTAACAATAGCTAACACTTTCAGTGGATAGTTGTTGTATAAAACCATTGATTTTTTACACGGGCTATTGAACCTTATTGTTTGCCATTCCTTTCAAATAAAAGAAACTGGTTTGTTGAAACTAGATAATTCTCACTTCTCTTCTTTGTACCAGTAGGATTCCGTATGTATCTCTGTGAGACTTACCAACAATTGATATGGTTGCTGATTTGCTGGTTTGTATATTTTACTAAAGTATAACTGGATTATTTTGCTAGGGCTTCCTTAACACAGTACCACAGATTGGGTGACTTAAACAACAGGAATTTATTTTTTCACAATTTGGGAGGTTGGAAGTCACATACATAATAAACAGTAAAACCTAAATTTGAGCCCAGATCTGACTAGTGTTAGACACTCAAGGTGTTGGGAGGGTTACTCTCTTCTAAGGTCTCTCTCTTTGGTTTATGGATAGCCATCTTCTCCATGAATCTTCACAAGGTTTTCCCTCCATGTATGTCCTAATCTCCTTACAAGAACCCCAATATAATGAGTTAGGGCCTACCCTAATGACTTCATTTTACCTCTTTAAAGACCCTATCTCCAAATGGAGTCACATTCTGAGGTACAGGAGGTTAGGACTTCAACATATGAATTTAGGGGGGCACAATTCAGTATGTAACAGCCACTTCCTTAAGGGAAGGGAGTATGTCTTTGATTTCTGTATCCCTGGTGCCTAAAGGGGGTAGTACAATAAGTGTTGCTTATAGAATGACTATATTTCTACATTAGATGAGAAACTGGAAAAGTGAACCTTAGGTCATCTATATGAATCAAAGGAGGCATGTATACAGTACAAAGTCATTTTGGTGGGGAGATAGGAACTTCTAATTATTCAATTATTTACTCCCTTCTTTCTCACTTATATATTCAAACATTATGAAGAAAAGTACATTGCTGCACTCAAATTATGGCAGGTCTGCTTAAGGTGCTTTTCTCCTAATTTAATACAGTAATAAAGGTGATTATGTGTATATATTCATAATAGTTATGTATTTATATATTAATATATCATGATGCATATTTTCTTTACACAAAATTAGAATCATACTTCAAACCAAAAATAGATTTCTTTTTTAATCTTAACATTGTAATGCCCAGTTCACAGTATTCCCCAACGACCAGAGACCACTGGGGAGACTGAGTCATGCATGCAAAAACAAAGGGCTTTATTACAGGTTCGAACTCGGACTCACAGACTTTTCCAGTGCAGTGGATCCGTGCTGTGAGCCCCGAACAAAGGTGGAGTAGGGCCTTTATGAGTTTGGGAAGGGGGAGTTACAGGAAATTGTGACACAGGTACAGTGATCCAATCATTACTATACAATATTATTAACAGCAAGTTTAACCATTCATTGATACTTTTGGTGGGAGCCAATCACAACATTTAGAGTACTGACCAATCACAGAGTGGGCCCAGGACCCTCACGTAGGGTGTGACTAGTCTTAAGCAATAGGTGATTATCTTATTGTCTCCATCTTCAGGCCCGCCCTTAGAAATGGTAAAGATGTTAGCTGGCCTTTCCTGATTGGGTGTTACAAGGGTGGTCCCTCCTTCCTTGGGCAATGTGTGCTCTTCTATTGTCTAATGATTCTGAGAAGCTTGACACTTAGGCCTTCAAGGTCAGAGTCAGTTTGATTCAGATCTGTGTCCTTACAATATGACACTATAAACATTTTCCTTTTTTAAATATATTTTCTAATATTTATGTATTTATTTTGAGAGACCACATGTGTATGTGTGAGTGGGGCAGAGGCAGGGAGACAGGGAGAGAGAAAATCCAAAGCAGGCTCCACACTCAGCACAGAGCCCCATACACAGGGCTTTGATCCCACGACTAAGAGATGATGAACTGAGACAAAATCAAGAGTTGGATGCCTAACCAACTGAGCCACCCAGGTGTCCCTAAACATTTTCCTAAGTAGTAGTTAAAACATGAATAAAATTTAAAGTTAGATCTGGGCTCAAATTCAGATTCTACCATTTACTATCTGTGTAACTTCAGGTAAACATATATCTTCTCTGTGCCTAGGTTTTCTCATCTATGAAGTAGAGGCAATTTTGGTAATTGTCTCACAAACTTATAGAGAATTGAATGAGGGGCGCCTGGGTGGCTCAGTTGGTTAAATGTCCGACTTCAGCTCAGGTCACTATCTCATGGATACTGAGTTTGAGCACCGCATCGGGCTCTGTGCTGACAGCTCAGAGCCTGAAGCCTGCTTCAGATTCTCTGTCTCCCTCTCTCTCTCTCTGACCCTTACCCACTCATACTCTGTCTCTTTCTCCTTCAAAAATAAATAAACATAAACAAAACTTTAAAAAAAAAAAGGAAAAAAGAAAAAGAACTGAATGAGAATTCAATCAAAATTCTTAGCACATTTTACATGTTAAGAACACATTAAACAATTATTATTATTATTATTATCATCATTATTATTATCCCCAAAGAGGGTCTTAGTAGCACCATAATTGTTTTCTTTCCAACTTTTCACTACAATAAATCTGAAATGTTGGTCTGTATATCTTGTTCATAAATCTTGGTCTAACATCTTTTGTTGTTCCCTTAAATTCAAGAGCTAACACATTTACACCAAGAAACTATTCATTTTCTTTTCTTTTTCAATAAATTTTTTAATGTTTTATTTATTTTTGATACAGACAGAGACAGAGCATGAGAGGGGGAGGGGAAGAGAGAGAAGGAGGCACGGAACACGAAGCAGGCTCCAGGCTCTGAGCTAGCTGTCAGCACAGAGTCTGACGCGGGACTCGAACCCACGAACGTGAGATCTGACCTGAGCCGAAGTCGGAGGCTTAACCGACTGAGCCACCCAGGCGCCCCAAGAAACTATTCATTTTCAAGTAAAATTTTAACAGGGAAAATAAATAAAATCTATTAATAAGGGAATGCTGAGAGTGAAAAGGCTTGGTGAAACAAGCAAAAACCTTTCCTTGGGGTAACTGAGATGGCTCAGCAAGAGGAAAGTCTGAAAATCACTGGGCAAGAAACAGACCAGTAATGTTAAAGTTCCCTCTCTCGCAGGAATTAACAATGGGTTGCCAAAATGTGATTGTTCTGGTGCTGGGCCGCAGGCAAACAGAACAATAGCACTGTGGTTATTTCTTTGAAGCATTCCACAGCTAAGAAGAAATTCAAGCACTATAAATCCTGTATTCTTTCACAATGATACTAAGCTTAAGGTGAATGGTTTAGTTAACTCCCTATATGTAATACAAGCCGTGAACAGATTTTAATGCCACTAGGTAGAACAGTCAAGAAATAAGCTAGAGTTTTCATAAACCTATCAGGGAAAATAAAATGTGGTTTTGGTTACATTAACCTGATTTTCTGCTTCCCTATTATACCAGTACTCAACTGTCAATCAACTCACAAGTTTAAGAGTCAAAGAAATGCTAGTCCTATCATAAATGGATTGGAAATGTTCCACAGCAAACTTTTTAAATTTTTTTAATGTTTATTTTTTTATTGAGAGAGAGAGACAGGGTGTGAGCGGGGAGGGGCAGAGAGAGAGGGAGACACAGAATCTGAAGCAGACTCCAGGCTCTGACGCATGGCTCAAACTCAGGAACTTTGAGATCATGACCTGAGTCTCAACTAACTGAGCCACCCAGGTGCTCCATATTCCATAGCAAACCTAATCAAAGCCTCAGTAGAATTTCTTAGCCATCCTTAAAAGGCCACTCACTAATCAAAGTAATGTCTATTTAGGCACAACATTCATAACTCTTTTCAAGGTTCAAATAAAGCAAAAGAATGTTAGGCAGTACATCCAAGTAAAATGTTTTATGGAGATTTTAGATACATATATTCTATAAGAAATAACAGGCTCAATGCTAACATTCAATGATTAAGTTTTCTGAGGCCATTAACTTTGCTACAAAAATTAAAACAAAATTTGCCTTAGTTTGCTTTTAGTTAAAAACTTTTTGAAAATGTTGAGATATTTAGAAAATACATAATAAAACAATACAAATTATGAACAGATAACAGAAATTACACTGTGGAAAATAAGATATAAATTATAAAATAATCCTAAACTTCCCAGAGCGTGCCGGGTTACAATATCCTCTATTGAAGTATCGAGTCTGCAACTGCAGCTAATGTTTTTAAAACAGGTGTCCAAGACAATGTCACTTGATCTGCGTGGCCTCGCTTTGGTAAGTGATACTGAGGCCAAGAACCAGAATTATGCTTTGACAAGGTCTCTGAACTGACCAGTCTATTCAAGCTACTTTAGCATTTGAACATCAAGCAAATATGCTATGTTAATTACTGTTATGTGATCTTGACATGAATTAATCCCTCTTCCCATTAACTTCCCTAGTAAATGAAGCTTTAATTCTTAGCTGATAACAAGTGCTGGGATAATCCAGAGCAATATAAAATTTAACAGACAATGGAGCAATAAGTAATGGCCATTCATCTTATTAATATAATATATATTTATTTCACATGGTAGAAAGCCTGTGTATTCAAATTACATCCTAGCTGGGCATTAAAACTGAAACCTACCTAGACAGGTAGGGAGGGGTGGGAATGTAATTCCTATTTAGGTCTTCATATTTTCTCCACAGTAAGTTTTTCATGTACTCGTACTGATGGTTATTGGAGGTCACAGAATTTGATAATCAGACAATATGAATCAACAACTGATAGGGTTTGACAGTTTGTTAACCCTTCCAGTAATTCCTTGCTTACAACAGCACACAAAGAGCAGGGACTACTGTATTTTTATTCAGAATACAGTATCCCTAACCACCAGTCTAGGTAAGCCAAAGTACATAACTTCTAAAAACAAATTTATGGGTCAGAACTTATTTTTTATTTTATTAATATTAATCCTAAAAATATAACAACTAAATACAGTTAGTAATTAAAAATATAGCTTTATTTACTGGATCAAAGTGGTACCACACTAGAGTCTATTAGTTTAAATATTTCTGTAGGGCAGTAGCCCTATGGTACTACTTTTAGGAAACTGACTCTAACTAAACTTATATAATGGCTTGAACAAGTGGGTCTAGAGTCACCCATGATCTGTTCAGATAAAATATTCATAAATGCATTATGTGTGGTGGTTACTGTCTAGACTTTGGAAACCTCTACGGATTTTCTCCTTTTCCCCATAATCATTTTTTGCTTTCTGTTTAGTTATTTTTGAAATGTGCGATGAACATTTAAAATAAAAAAGCTATTTTATTTTTAATCATATACTGTGTGCTGCGTCCTTGACATATTTATTATTTAATAGTGGGTCAATGAAAAGAGCATTTATATTTGGTTCTTAAATAAGTATTGAGGCTTCCTGGGCTCCATTTTAAGTATTAATTAGAAACAGTATCCTAAGCAATAATTATGTAATAGAATAGGGGAAAATGCAAGTAAGCCTTAACCTTATTCAACGTTAGAGAAGTCATTGCTTCAACTATTTTAAAATAGGATACATTAAAAATGAGGAGCAAGCTTGAGTAGTCATTTCATGCGATTATTTATTACTGCCAACAAGGCAACTCACAGAGGCAACAAGGTGCTGCGGGTGGGATCTTTGCAATAAACATTCACATTTATACCTTCTAACATTTTAGAAACCACTTATTAAGAAACGCCCAGAGGTGTCCTAAGTGCCAATATAGTGCACTCACATTAAGATCTCTCGGTCTTTTTTCCCTTCATGGCATTTAAGAGACAATAAAACAGATTTGGATAAAAAAATATTTTAAAAAAGCAAGTTATGACCTAATCTGAAATTGAAAGCATTTATGAATAGATCCAAAGGTAATTACATCTTTCAGTACTTAGGTATTCAAAACTCCAATCTTTTTTTCTGTAGGGCTCAAAGTTCTTTACTTTTGTCACTAGTTATTTTTCATCTAAATGAAAAGCCCTCACTTTTACAATCTGTAAAAGAATGAAGTTCAGAGAAATCATTTTCAGAGTCCCTTTCAGTCTTAAAATTTTATTACTCTCTGAAAGGCCACATTAATCATTATTCTTTCTTAGTTTTGACAGGAATTAATAACTGAGAAAATTGGTATTTTTAGCTTTATTTTCAGAGTCCAGAATTACTTTTCATTACAAGGGACTCTATGAAATATATATATTTTTAGTTGTCACTTCAGTAACTACTACCTAAAATTATAGCAAGAATATTTTCACTAAAAAAAAATCTGAAATTATTCAGAATAAAAAAAAATCAACAACGGTATTAAGTACTTTCAAGAAAATCCCAAAAATGAATAACCAACCTGATGACCTGGTTACAGTGGGCACACATTGGAGTTCGTTTCCCTGCAGGAATGTGCTCAGCTCTTTGCACTAAAGTGTCCTGGTCATTTGGCTGGGGCTGTCCCCTGGCTGAGGTGGCTGGTGCCACTGCTCCTGACGAAGTTGCGCTGTTTGAGATTCTTCCACTGGAAAGTGCTAGAAGTGAAGATGCAGAGGAATCAGAATGAGAGTAAGCCAAATATAAAGTTTTTCTAATAATCAAACAATAATACAACTTTTTAAAAATAATCTATTCATATACAGCAACACAGGCCTACCTCAAGAAGCAAGAAAAATCTCAAATACCCAACATAACCTTACACCTAAAGGAGCTACAAAGAAAACAGCCAATGAAGCTTAAAGCCAGCAGAATAAGGGAAATAATAAAGATTAGAGCAGAAATAAATGATATAGAAACAAAACAAAACAAAACAACCCAGTAGAACAGATCAATGAAACTCAGAGTTGGTTCTTTGAAGGAATGAATAAAACTGATAACCCCCTGGCCAGACTCATCAAAAGAAAAGAGAAAGGACCTAAATAATAAAAATCATTAAAGAGAGAGGAGAGATCACAGTCAACACCACAGAAATACAAACAATTGTAAGAGAATATTATGAAAGACTATATGCCAACAATTGGGCAATCTGGAAGATAAATTCCTGTTTAAACATAAACAAAAACTGAAACAAGAAGAAATGGAAAATTTGAACAGGCTGATAACAAGCAAAGAAAGTGGATCCATAATCAAAAATCTCCCAAGAAACAAAAGTCCTGGTCCAGTTGGCCCCCAGTGAAAATTTACCAAACTTTAAAAGAAAAGTTAATTTCTATTTTTCTCAAACTGTTCCAAAAAAGAGAAATGGAAGGAAAATTCCCAAACTCATTCTATGAGACCAACATAACCTCAAAAAAATTAAAAATAGAAATACCACATGATCCAGTAATTCCACTATGGGGTATTAACCAAAAGAAACAAAAAAAAAGTAATTCAAAATAATATATGCAACCCTATGTTTACTGTAGTATTACAAACAATAGTTAAGATATGGAAGCAACCTATGTATTCATTGATAGATAAGGAAGATGTGGTGAAGATATATAATGGACTATTACTCAGCCATAAAAAACAATTAAGTCTTGCCATTTGTAACAACATGGGTGGACCCAGAGTGTATTGTGTTAAGTTAAATAAGTCAAAGACATACTGTATGATTTCACTTATATGTGAAATCTAAAAAATAAAACAAATCAATAAACAAGCTAAAACCAGAAACAGATCCATAAATAGAGAACAAAGTGGTCTTTGCCAGAGGTAGGAGGTTGGGGGGATGGGAGAAATAGGTGGATGGGATTAAAAGATATATCTTCCAGTTATAAATAAGTCACATGGATGAGAAGTACAGCATAGGGAATAGAGTTAAAAATATTGTAATAATATATGGTGACAGATAGTAACTATATTTACTGTGGTAAGCATGGTATAATGTACAGAATGGTCAAAAACTAGTATGTTATACACCTGAAACTAATATTACATTGTATGTCAATCATACTTGATAAAAATATAAAAAATTTTAAAATAATAATAATTCAGGCAGGAAGACACACACATTTCAAGATAATGGGTTAGCTTTAGGAAAGACACAAAGGAAATGAGTAAAAGTGCAAAGGGCACTTTAATCATATCTGTAATACTGTAAAAATATTAAAGCAAAAGCAGAATAATTATGTAAAAGATATTTCTAAAAAATTTCTATTCATTTGCTTATTCATTCACTCATATTTATGGGGAGACTACGTATCAAACACTGGACTGTGACTACAGAAATAAACAGAAAAGAAAATCAAGGATTATAACACAGTGAAAGAGTCTTAAATGTTATTACTCTCTGAAAGCCACATCAATCACTTTTTTCCCCTTAGTTTTGACAGGAATGAATAACTGAGAAAACTCATATTTTTAGTTTTATTTTCAGAGTCTGGAGTTACTTTTCATTACAAGGGATTCTAAGAAATAAATAAATATATGTGCATGTGTTTTACATATATATAAATAGAAACATATAAAATGTGTTGCAGGAAAATCAGAGTTGCCTCAGCTTCCAAGAGGAGATACAGTTAAGCTGAGTACTGACAGCAAGGTAGTTCCTAGTCATCTAGACATCTCTGCTAACCATCAGATAGATTTAACTCCAAGTACATCACAGGCACATTAAATATCTCAATATGCTGGAAAATAACAAAAATAAAAATGAACTCATTTTATTACCTCTCTTCCTGTATTCTCTAAGTAGGCTGTAAAATTGGTCACGCCATCATATAAGGTAGCTACTTAGGAACCATTCCTTCCTCTCCCTCATTTGTGGTAATAGTGGGCCCTGCTGATTTTACATTACAAGTACTTCTTGATTTTGCCCCCTCCTAAATCTCTCCTACTGTGCTAGTAACCAAAATGTCTTATCCTTAAATGCACCCTCCCAACTGCCACCAAGGACTTATCAGATCATAACTCTGATAGGCCACTTCAAGCATCTCCTTCTCTGACCGCTCAGCGTCATCCCTGCTTCTGAGCAGCGCATCCAAGTGTTCTCTGCCGGCCCCACTGTCTCACCACTCACCATTCTCCGCCTCCATCTTCATGCTGCAGCAATACCTAATGCCTCACGTTTTCCTGCCAGTAAATCCATCTACGCTCAGGCTGTCTTCATGTCATTTCTCTCCCCTTCTCTCTCTTTACCTAGTAACCAGTATATATTGTTTACGAAGATTCAACCCAGAAGTCAATTGCTCTAAAAATCTTCCCTAAAGTACTTCTCCCCACTGCCCTCACCACACAATCCAGATTAAATGTTTCTCTTTCACGTTCCCATAATCTTCTATGAAGAACTTTATTACTGTTTCTACTTTATATATCTGTGCCTCTTTCTCTCCAACTAAATAGCAACCTCTTTGAGGGCAGGAACTATGCCTTATTCCTCAGCCTAGAAGCTAACAGAGTGCCTGGAAAGGAAAGGAGAGGAGAGGAGAAGGAGGGGAGAAGAGAAGAGGGGAGGGGAGGAATAGGGAGGGGAGGACAAATGAACAAATAAATAAATGAATGAATCGGAATCAACATGTAACTGAATGGGACACTTGGGTGGCTCAGTCGGTTGGAGAGTCCACCTTTGGCTTAGGTCATGATTTCACGGTTCCTGAGTTCAAGCCCCATATTGGGCTCTCTGCTTAGCGCAGACCCTGTTTCGGATCCTGTCTCCCTCTCTCTGCCCCTCCTCCAGCGGTGTGTGTGTGTGTATGTGTGCGCACACACACACATACACACACACACTCTCTCTCTCTCAAAATAAATAACATTTAAAAAACATAAATGAATGCATGTAAAAACTGTGACAACCCGACACCAACAGGAGGGCTGCTCCTTACCCATGGGCAATTACAATGTAGTGGAAAAGGCATATATTTAAAAAACATTTAAAAGGAATAACTCTTGTTTATAATAAACAATAATATAAATTAACTACGTGTGTGTGTGTGTGTGTGTGTGTGTGTGTGTGTGTGTGTGTATTGACAGGATTCATATTACAGGTGTGGTTGGAACTGGTAAGATTAAAGGGATAACTGAAAGGATAACTCTCCCTTACCAGAAAAAAGGCTGTTTGCAATGATGTGCAATTACAGATTCAGAAACCCAACTTTTATAAACACACAGCACATCTACAGCGCTCTGTCTGGCACTTGAGCTCTGAAATGTCACTTTACAGGCCAGTGAGCTTTACCATTGCCCTTGTTTCAAGTGACTCAACCGGGCCAGGAACATGTTTTCATTCCCTTGGATTCACACTTTCTCTTACAGACATGGGAAGGAATACCACCATGGACATTCTCTTCCTTGTTACCACGTTTTCTTGCCCTGCACACTCACTTCTCTCTGGGTCCTCCATATCTGTATCCAGCCCTGATTTCTCCTGGAGCAACAGATGAGCATTTTCGATGCCAATGCCTGTTCTTGCCGTTAAGTTCAAGATATGAAAAATGGATTTCATCTTTTTGCACGTATTACCTCAGAACTCCTTCATTGTGTCTGAATTCTGCCACTGACTGAGGCACAGCGTTCGGTCTCCTACGTGCCTGACAGTCTGCACACCCTAACAACTGTTCGCTGTACATGTTTCCAAGGTCTGTCCCTTCTTTTTAATCCAATCCATGATCTATCATTTGAGTCCTGGTCTTGAATCCCTCACGTCTGGACGACTGCAAGTCTCTTAACCAGTGTCTCTGCTGCCAATCTCTTTCCAACATTTTCTGCTGGATTATTTTCCCAAATATACTACCCTCATCATGGTTTCTTGCTTATTCAGTCTTGACAGTCCAGTCCCTCAAGGAGCTCACTCCAATTTCTGTCTGACTTTGTCTTTTATGCTCACTCACATCCCTGCATCACCATACTCTACTTGTTTAACATTTAACTTGTGCCATCACTATTTGAAGGCGATCTTGTCAAATCCTTATAACAGCTCTATGATTCAAGCAAGATTAGTATCACTTCTTTATTCTATCTGAGAACATTAAGAAACCGGCCCGAGGCCACACAGCCAATAAAGGGCAACCCTGAACCCAGGCAGTCAGGCTCCAGAGTCTGTGTTCTTAAGCACCATGCTATAGTTCACTCACTGTCCCTTAAACTTGTCAGGCCAGACTCTGCCTCTCTGACCATTAGCCAGTGATCTGTCCCCTTCTCCAGTACCGCTCCTACTTTCTCCTTCTACAAGGCTCGTGCAAGTTCCCTCCCCTGAGCTCGCTGCCACCACCCTATATTCCCTGACGATCCCAGTTAGCAGTGTCCTTGCTCCTTTTTTTTTTTTAAGTTTATTTATTTTTGACAGGGACAGAGAGAGTGCAAGCAGGGGAGGGGCAGAGAGAGAGAGGGTCCGAAAGAATGTCAAGCAGGCTCCATGCTCAGTGCAGAACCTGACGCGGAGCTCGAACCTACAACCATGAGACCATGACCTGGGCCAAAATCAAGAGTTGGATGCTTAACCAACTGAGCCACCAAGGCGCACTTCTTGTTGTTCTTAACATCCAGAACACCCATGCATGCGTAATTTATTTATCAACAACTTAGATCTTTTCCTAAGGAAATGATAAACTCTTTTTTTTAATATTTATTTTTGAGAGCAAGAGAGAGTAAGCAGGGAAGGGGAAGAGAGGGAGGGAGACACAGAACCTAAACCAGGCAGCAGGTTCTGAGCTGTCAGCACAGAGCCTGACACGGGGCTCAAACCTACGAACTGGGAGATCATGACCTGATATGAAGTTTACCCTCAACCAACTGAACCACCAGGGCATCCCTGTAATGATAAACTTTTAAACAAAGAGGACAAACTATATAATTCTTTCCACTCACTATGAGAAAACAGCATGACAAAGAGAAGGCAAAAAAAAAAAAAAAATTAACATTTAATCATGCAAATGAAAAAAGGGAAGGTTCCAAATCACTTTCATTTTGCTTTTTTAAAGAACAATATTGAGACAGATATTTTTTAAATGTGGATTAGGGTCAGGATTTCAAACAGTGGGAAAGTTACCAATTGAAAAATCTGAAAATCAGACCTCAAAGAGAGTGAAACTCTTTCATCTACCATATGCCTTTATTTTATCACATTATCTATGCATAAGCCCTAAAGTACTGAGTCACTGGGACATTTTTTAGCAATAAAAGAGTGTAGTAATTCTCTATCAGTCATTGTAAAATGGGACATAATCCATCTGGCCCATGCCTCAAGGAGAAGGTACATGGGGAACTAACTTACTTAACATGAGAAGCCACTGTTAAACATGAAACATGTGACTGTGTCTTCGACACATGTAATAAGCCCTCAACTCACTGCTGTTCCTTGCCTGGGAGGAAAAGCCTTGCTTTCTGTTACCTGCCCCATTTTAACCACTTTGGATAAGACAGAACTTCTCACACCTCCGCTTGGCTGCTGTGCTGCCAGCACACTGGCCCGCACACAGAACTACACAAGCCCTGTTAATTACCCAGCCCCGGACGTTTCCAAGGCATAGTTATTTCTCGTATGAATAAAGTGATGTTTCATTTCTTCAGACTGGATTTCTCACTACTTTAGCACAGGAATGGGCAACTTTTGCACCATCAAGTGCCAAGCCCCTGGCCTCTGCTCATGTGACCTAATGCGGAGAGGGAGAAATAAGAAGGTGAGGTCTTGTGAGAGCAAAGCACCATGAAATAAGCCGTTTCCTTAATAATTCTGTAGAGAACTGCGCTACTGCACTACTGCAGAGAAAAACAATCTTCCATGGGTGGTAGAGACCAAAATACTTCATTCACATGTAGAAAAAAAACCATACATCTCTTTAAAGATAGTAGTTTAAAGATGACAATCTACTTATTTGTAATAAAAACAACTATTTCTTTTAAGTTCTAATAGAGCTATTAAATAGGACCATTAAATTAGTCCCATTTCATAATCTGGGAATCTAAGTCACAAAAAATTTAAGTGACATAAACTGAATAATAATGAATGAGTCAGTAAAGTGTCACAATGAGAACATTAGGAAGAAGTCAGTTCTTGACTCAAGTTTTCCTTTTTAACTTTAATTAATCTTCAGCAACTTCCATAAAACTTGGCTTCTTTGGTGGCTAATCTCTACCCCACTAGGGATATGTTAGAAAATTAATTTTTATTCTTTTGTATAAAATACAGTTCAGCACCACAAACCTCATCTAGAAAGTTAAAGCCACTAATCACTCTCCAAACCAACAATGTATCTTATTAACTTGAGAATGGTTATGGAGGAGGCGTCTGAAGGTTTACAATGACACACATTCACACCTATTCTGTTTTTTTTTCCAGCATTATGGTAGTCAAAGCTAAGATTACAAAGACTATTATTAAATAAATATTAACTAGTAGAAAAACTTAGCAGCATACTAAAATGCTTTCTTAGAATATAATGTGGAAAGTTGTCAAATTAATCAAGTAAAATATACCCAACCCACAATATGCTGAGTTGCTGGTGTTTCAAATATTTGTCATAGTGATATACTGGAGTATTTGAAGAGGCAGTACATTTTTAAAAAGCAAACAGACCCCTGACTTACTAAACATGAAATTCCAAATTATCTCTTTTGGATTGCAAACTATAAATTGGAGAAAAAGAATTTTAAAAACTGGAACCACACAATATTCATTAATTTAGATAGGACACTTACCTCCTGTTGTTAAGGAAATCTTTGTGATATACCCATTTGAAAAGATAAAGTAAAAATTCTCCACTTTAGGGGCGCCTGGATGGCTCAGTCAGTTAAATGTCTCACTTCGGATTCAGGTTATGATCTCATGGATTGTGAGTTCAAGCCATGTCAGCACAGAGCCTGGAGCCTGCTTTGGATTCTGTGTCTCCCTCTCTCTCTGCCCCTCCCCTACTCATGCTCTTTCTCTCTCAAAAATATAAACATTAAAAAATTTTTTTTTAATTCTCCACTCCAGGAAGATCTTAATCACATTATTCCCAAGCAGGTGATTTAGGTTTGTATTATTTAGCAAATTAGTTAACACAGGTTTTAAGCAATTTTATATAATTGTAACATATGTAATATAAAGTGATTATATAAATATATATTATAAAATACTACAGAAATTTAAATTATCTAATTAGTTATTGTGTGCTTCAAAAATAGCTGAGCTCACTAAAAAGCACCTATCTATATAAGTAGCTTTCAGAGGAAAAGCAGAGATTAAGAGCACCAGAACCCATGGTAGTAAAGTGTGTGAATTCTCTGAAATCAGATGTTACCTAACTATACAATAAAGTGGGTTATTTTATATTTTTGCTTTCTACCGCTGCTCAAAAAGGGCGTTAACTCTAAACCAACACATTTTTTTAGTGTTTCATTTTTAATGTTTGAGATAGCACAAGTGGGGGAAGCACAGAGAGAGCGGGAGACAGAGGATCTGAAGCAGGTTCTGTACTGACAACATCCAGCCCGATGTGGAGCTCGAACCCATGGACCATGAGTGAGATCATGACCTGAGCTGAAGTCTGATGCTCAACCAACTGAGCCACCCAGTGTCCCTAAACCAATCCATTTTTTAAAAATAGTAGTGAAGATTATAATGTATACATTAAACACTTGGCCAGACTAAAACAGGAATGAAATTCATCAGTTAACTCTTTTGGTTCAAGTCAAATTATTCAACTATCAGTAAAATAGTCTTATTACGGATATGCAATAGGTGAAAAAACTACTACATTATGTCAAACCTTACTTGGAAACTTAACATTAGTCAATTGGGTTTGGGGGATATCCCCAAAAATAAACTAAAGTAACAACAGAGGTAGATAGTGTCTTCTGAGGTAGGTTACTCTTACTAGATGCTGTGCTTTTGAATTGCTGAACATATCACTCATTAGAAGAGCAAGTTTGGTGTTAGATAAACTGCTCATGACAATAGGACAAAAACATAACCTGATGATTTCTTACCACCTCCACAGTACATCCTTGGTCCAAGCCACCAACATTTCTTGCTTGGCTTACTGCAGTGACTGCTTATAGAGATGTTGCTTCTACCCTTGCTAACAATATAAAGGCCAGAAAAAAACTAAGACCATGCTACTCCTTTGCTCAAAAGTCTCCAGTCTGAGCTCCCTTCTAATCAACGGTCCTACAGAATCAGATTTCTGTTCCCTCTCTGTATTGCCACTCTCCCTTTGCCCAATACATACAAGACACACTGACTTCCTCACGGTTTCCCTAAATAGCCAGCACACTTCTGATTCAGGGCCTTTGGACTTTCTCTTCTCCTTCTGGAAATACTTTCCAGCTGTTTGCATGTCTTGTCCCTCATTTCCTGCAGGTTCTCTGCTCAAAGGCCATTTTATCAGTGTGGCTCTCTCTCACTCTCCTATATGAAAGGGCAACCCCCTTCCCACAAACCAGCATTCCCTATATTCCTTAACTGCTTTATCTTTCTCCACAGTGTTCATCCCCACTTAACATATTTTTATATTCTTTTTATTGTTTTCTTATTTTCTATCTCTTCACACCTTAAGGCCAGGGACACTATTTTATTCATTAAAATATTTCTAGCATCTAGAACAGTCCTGGCATATTGCTTAATAAATCTTTGTTTAGAGAATCAATGACTCCAGTGCCAAAATTATCTTCCCGCTAAAAGGAACCAGACTCCTTAGAGAAACTGCTAATTCTAGGATTGGGACAGAAAATAAACAAGGGAAGTCTAGAATATCTTGTCATATTAGCAAGGAAGGAAGCTATCAAAGACTACCAGAGTGGTTTGAAATGGACTTCGAAGAAATAGATGAGACAGTTTGAGCATTAGTAAGGATAATAACCATGGACTAAAATACTTCAAATATGTTTAACCCCATGAGCTCACAATGATTTCTAAAATTAAAAAAAAATAGTATTAATCATCTTGAGAGGATGCTAAGGAAACAATTACTTTAAAAACCAGTAAAATTTAATAAAGAAAAAGAATCAGTCTGTAACTGATATGTTTCATTTATATGCCATTCATCCCCCTGCCATTTCTGAACTATTCTGAAGCAAATTCAAGATCTATCACGTAATCCATAATATTCAGTATCATCTCTAAAAGAACACTCTTTATAAAAACCTAACTATAATTCAATTATCACACCTAAAGTAAAGTTTTTGTTATCATCAATCAAATAACCAATTTTCAAACTTTCCTGATTAATCCCTGTATTATTTGTCTCTTGGTTATTGTAAAAGCTTATTGGCTAAAAAAAACAACAAAAGTATACTGCTTTATAGTTCTCCCACAAGGATGTTACTGAGCCAAATCAATGTTTTGGCAAGGCTGTTTCTTTCTGGAGGCTCAGAGAAAATACAATTTCTCGCCTTTTCCAGCTTCTGGAGGCTGCCCAAATCCAGTGAGTGCTTCATGGCCTCTTTTGCCATCTCAAAGCCAGCAACAAGCCCTGCATTACTTTATCCCCCTCTCTTCTGCTTTCCTCTTCCAGTTTTAAAGACCCTTGGGGTTACACTGGGCTCCCCAGAATATGCAGGCCAGTGGTCCTATTTTAAGGTCAGCTGATAGTGACTGTAAGCCCATCTGCATCCCTAGTTCACCTGTGACATGTGACATAACGGATTCGCAGGTTCTGGGTATAAGGACATGGCCATCTTTGGACATTCAGTGGGGAGCATTATTTTGCCTACAACATACACCCCAACACAGTGTTAATCAGGATCCAAATAAGGTCCACTATTGCTTTTAATCTGTAATCTCTTCCATTGTCTCATCCCTTTCAATATACATGTAGAAGAAACCGCGTCTCTAGTTACGCCTGTGTATGTATCTGAACTTTATTTCCTACAGTAAAAAAGTTTAAGATTTTACCATACTAAACTGAACTGTTTCATTTTTACAACATTATAAGGTATTATTATTACATTAAAAAACATTTTTTAACATTTATTCATTTTTGAGAGACAGAGTGTGAGTGGGGGAGGGCAGAAAGAGAGGGAGATGCAAAATCCAAAGCAGGCTCCAGGCTCTGAGATGTCAGTACAGAGCCTGATGCAGGGCCCAAACTCACAAAACATGAGACCATGACCTCAGCCGAAGTCAGACACTTAACCGACTGAGCCACCCAGGCGTACCTTATTATTACTTTATAATAGGCCAAGAGTATAAAGATCAGAAAGGATAAGTGACCTACCCAAGATTATACAAGGCAATAAAAGGAGAGAAATGTTTTTTTGAACCACTCCATACCAAATAATTCACTAAGCTTTACCAACACGAGTGAGACAGACATTAATTTCTGCCCTCATGAAGTTTAAAGAAGGTCTCAGACTGATAAAGTCAATTGCTATAGTGGGATAAGTGCTAGAATGATGGAAGATAATGGATGTAATTATAGATCTTCACTTGGTCCAGTATATACTGAGAAGCTAATATTGTGGCAGCCACTATGTTATGCATGGCTACACAGCAGGGGACAAAACATGAATAAAACCAGGCCTCATGGAGCTCATAGCTTTTTTTTTTTTTTTTTTTAGCTGGAGGTACTTGTGTTTCACCTAAGTACAGACAGTCTATTGAATATATGAACTCAGGAAAAAGATCTGAGCTAGAAGAATTGATTAAGAGTCATTAGCATATTGATGACATCTGAGGCTGTGGGAGTTAATGAGATTGTTCAGGGAAAGTGAGCATGAAAACAGAAGGGCTCCTAAGGGTAAGGCAAATAACATAAATACAGTGGGAACACAGAGAAAGGTAGGAGGGAGACCAGGAGAATGCATGACACAAGCGTAACAGGGGGAGTGGACAATTTGGGATCCAAAACCATTTCTGTCTGACTCTAAAGCCTATGTGCCCTATGCATTCATTCATCAAATATTTATTATGTGCCTATGATGCTAAATTCTTTGCCAGTCACTGCCTTGACCTATGGAAATATGAAGACGAATCTCTTCAAATGTAGTCTAAACCTGGTCGTTCTCATTTCTGGACCAGTTTAGGATGACAGGATAGTGGTAACTGATATGATTAATTTCTGTTACTTTAATTTCCTTGAGCCTACCAGAGTAAATTTAGGAATAATGTATGAAAGTATTGTTTATTATTTGCCCCACTGTACCTAACAGCTTAGGTTATCATTTTTAAGCCATTCATTCATGTTTTCCATAAAAACTGAGTTTCCAGAGATCTAACTTATTTTCCCTAAACCTAGGTGCCCATGCTTTTTAGCCATTATAATTAGTGGCCACAAAGTTCTTGAAATAAAACCTGGAAAATCTTGAAATAAAAGGCTAGATTCTACTTCATGTTTTGAGAAACATTTAATAACATTTACTTAACTGCTTCATAAAGGAAAATATAATTATAGATGTAGTACTTTTGCTAAACAGAAACAGGCTTAAAGCAACTGAATGTTAAATTCATTTTTTTGTTATACAAACTCTAAATTGGTGTGAATATTTCAACTACTACATTTGAATTAAGATAAAGCAGCAGAGAAAGTCATGGCAATAAATCTAGGAATAACCAGAAAATATGTTTTTAAAATCCTGTAATATTTCATTGTTATTGGATCTGAAATAAGGCTGCTATCAAGAATACTAATGTTCCCTCCCCAATGAAAAAAGACAAATGTTTACAGCTCCAACGAGACAGAAGTCATATGTGAGGTTTTATGGTGTGAAAAACAACTGGCTCGGATGCAAGGGGTATTCCAGTTATAAACACTGAGGCTAACGTGGTACTCATATAAATAACTGGGCCACATCAAAGTGACATTCTGGCACTCCTGGGGAGATAAAGTATTGTAATTCAACATCTCCGAAAATTTGTTCACAAAGGTATGGTAGAAATTTTACACATACTAAATCGGGAAGCAATGATGGCAACACACTTGCATATGACCGTGCACAGCAATTGCTTTCTTCTCTGCCCCTCCCCCAACCATCTCAAACAGATGGCGACCAAGAGAAGCAGAGAATCCGTGCATTTCATCTGTCAAGCTCCTTATGTTGGAAGCATAAGCAACAGTCTACTCTTCATTATCCAGGCATGAAACCATATCCAGTAGAAATACAAAGGGTTTAAAGTTAAGCCAAGATCTAGGATCAAGAGCAAAGTACATTCTAGAGAGTCTGTGCAAATTTTATTAAATGGAATTGAGGATTTTTTTTTTATTCAATGATTAAAAGCAAAGTTGACAGATTAACTATTATCGTTTCTCTAAGCAGTGAAGAATGCTGGTATGTATTCTTTATGCTGCCATAAAGAATTGGAACAGGTGCACCCAAGGCCAAGTATCAAATATTTCCGCAACTTCAGGAGGTTAGTTTCTTCCATTAGCAACAGGCCTTTCAACTCTAAGAACCCAGATTAAACTGGATCTAGACTGTCTTAATTAAAGTGAGTATGGGGACTTGGATTGGATTCAGTTCTCTCCTTTCTTAATTTGTTGTATCACACATCATTAAAATTTGGGATACATGCAACTTGCCTTTTTATCCCAACTAGCTGACCTTTCACAGAAAACTTCCATTTGTTCAGAGTTACAAATAAAAGAAACCCAGCATGTACCTTGCAGATAAAGATATGAGACCTTAATATACCTGGTTTTGCCACCATTCAATTAAAAATCAATATTTTATTTATTGGTCACACAGAAAATTCTCTAAATAATTTCAATATCACTGTTAAAATTTCTAATTTTACAATGGGAAACTAAATCCTGCTCTACTTGTGGGTGGTCAATGTGTTTCACATTAAAGAAGAGGCAGGGGAGGTGCCTGTAATAAGGGGAGGCGTAATAAAGAAAAAGAAACAAAAAAGAAAAACTCTGATAAATTGTTAAAAAAAAAAACACAAAACAAATCTGAGGCATCATTCACCACCTCAGGAATACTCAAGAGGATCACTGGCAAACTCATACAGAATCTAAGCTAAGAATTTATTTAAAATAACAAATTTGTAAAATTTTCTTATATTTGAATGAGAAAACTGTAAGGGACTTACATTAAAATTACTTATATTCACATTATACCTAGAGTTTTGACACATCTTATTTCCAAAGGAACATGAAACCCAAACGGGCTTGGCTTTCACCATTTTCCCACCAATTTTCATCTATTTACATAAGTGAGAAAGAAGTCAAGTCTCAGAAATAAAGGAAAAAGGAACTTCAGGTTTGAGTTGATCATATAAATAGAATTCTTTTATAACGTAGACAAAAAAACCAAAAACCCAAAACCAACAATAACACAAATCCTGAAGCAGAAAGGGGACTAAAACTTAAGGAATGTTCCTCATGTCAAATTTCAACAATGTCTCTCATGATGAATACATGTTACTGGAAAACTGAAAACTTGGGATACTCCTTACATTTCTTTTACTACTACTAATTCTCAAAGACAGCTCTCTCGATTAAAGCCATTAAATCTCGGAAATAAATGAAATTCTATCATCATTATCCAAAGTTATGTTTGAATTTCATGTCTTTTCAAAGAAGAGAACGCTGCTCAGCTGTTTTATGTTGGAGGAAGCAACACGTCCGGCATCATATTAAGATACACTCGGGTGCCTAGTACTGCTCATTTCTAGCTCCATAAACACAGAAATGCGTTGTTTCCTCACCTGTAAAACAGCAACTACCTCAAAATATAAGAGGCTTGAATGGGATGGTTAAAGTAAAATGTTCACTTACATTTTCTTGAATGTATAAGAAAATGCTTCATAAATATAAATTATTACACTCTGACATAAGATCTTACCTACTAAAAAAAATAAGGTATCAACTCATTCAAAAACTACTTAGAGAACACATACAATTTTTTGGATCTAGGAACTCTTTTCGTTTGGAAGATACACCCAAGAATAAGATATTTGCCCCAAAGAGTTTATCCTCTCACAGGTGATGTTCACAAACAGGCAAGAATGCCTTCGGATTAGTGTTGTCAAGGGTGCTTGTGGCTCTGAGGTAAGTTTGCATCTATTATACAGATTCATCAAGTATAAATTTTCTTATTCCTATGGTTTAAACCTAGGTTTGGTAATTTTTTTTCTAGAAATGGCCACAGAGTAAGTATTTTAGGTTTTGTGGGACGTGAAGTTTATTTGGCAACTACTCAACTCTGCCATTGCAGTAGAAAAGGAGCCACAGACATCATGTAACAAATGTAAACAAATGAGCCTGGCAGCGCTCCAATAAAACTTTATTTATAAAAATAGGCGGTAGGCCAGATGTGACCAAGGTCATAGTGTGCCAACCTCTGGTTTAAACTGCATGCATCAATTAATGAGGAATAATAATTCTTAATGAAAATAATATATGAATAAGTCCAGGGATCCTCCCTTAGAAAAGATTTAATATTTTAATCTCAGGATGAAGAAAAATGGAAAGAAAGAAGAACTTTCACAACTGTGCACTTGCATCAGCACAGGAAAGCTTCCAACACAGAAATAAATTCCAGTTTATGGGGGGAAGAAAGGCGGTTAATGGTTGTTTCTTTTATTTTTTCCTGAGAATCATGATTCTAAACCAAAATCTACTTGTTCTATAATAAGACCAAGCCTATTTACATGCTACACACCACAGTTTCGACAATGGACAGCTCCAGTCAGGCCTTTACGGCAAGTGGACTGTTTAGTTTAATGATGCAGAAATGCAGGGGAGCAGATGGCAGTAAAACATTATTAGAAGAGATGAAACATACGTAACTGGTAGCAGTTTACTTATTCATATAAAAATTTAAAAATGGAACCAATAAATCTATCCATCTTAGCTAAGCAAATCTAGTTATCTCGATTTATTACTGTAACGTAAAGCCTACAATGAAATTTGGGATGGTTGTAGAAACAGTAATTTCCTTTCTCACCCCTATCTTCTTTAGACTTCAAATAAAAGATAGAATTTATATCCACTTATAACTGAGATGCACATCACTCAATCTTTGATCTAATCAGATCTCATAAATATAGGAGTCTTCCTTAGAAAAAAAAATACATCAGATCTCTCCAAAGCTCTGTCCATAATGGATAAATAAGCTTTTCTTTATTGCTAAAATGCAGTACGCACCAGAAGGAGGGTATGATAAAGGGTCATGTTAGCTAGAGTCTTAGCTAGATTTTGAAAATGGAGTTTAGATGCAAAGAAAATGCTACTTGAAACAGACCTTAGTGGCTGCTAGTCACCTGGTTTATCCCCCCAATGCAAACAATACTCCTTTCTGCACTATCCCTAGGAGTCAGTCCTCCTCAAATATGGTCATTGATACTATCTTCTGATTACCAGAAAATACACTATTTCATCAAAATAACTAGGTTCAAATCACTACAGGACTCTGAACAACTCCTTTGACTTCTCTCAGGGTCTGTTACCTCATTAGTAAAATGATGCCCATTTAAAATTTTAATGACTTTATATTATTGTACATTCTGAGTAAAAAGATACTTAACTGAAAGTATTATAGAAAATAATTACTACTACTAATCAATGACACAGTATTTCTGTTAAGCAGTTTGTTTCCTCCCTTCACGATTAACCACTGTATCCCTGAGTTGCAGTTGCCCAAATGGGCATGGTGAGTATTCCCTGTGAAAGGATGCTACACAGAAGCTAAAAAAACTACATATTCATTTTGAAAAGTAAGTCTGTGTCTTTTTCCCTTTTGCATTTGACCAAAAGAAATTGATGCCTCCCTAAAAGACCTTCAAACAATCCTAACTTTTCCATTTACAGCTTACTTGCACTATGCTTCTTCAAAACATAATTCATGTTTTTAAAAAGAAATCACCAATTTTTATAAATTTCATCATAAATTAAAAGCCCCTGCCTTTGCCACATATATTAAAACTGTTTCAAAAAAAAAAGCAATCCACTAATTAAAGGCTTATATACATATAATCTGATATATTTGTTCAATAAGGAGAATCAGAGATTACAAATGTCTAATATGAAATGCTAGAATACTACTAGTGTATTGAGTATGTCACCATCAACTAAATGCCTTTCCTCTCCTCAGTTCTACAGAATGTCTGCCTCCGTGGACACATTTAACAATAAAAGTAAAAAAAAGAAATGCAATGATTTCTTGCCAACATCAGGGGACATAAGAATAAACAGGGAGTTGGGTGTACATACAAAAAGACAACACTAAGATGGCATTATTCTAGCAAGCTTCAAGAGCTGCTAATGAAAACAACAAAGGAAAAATTTCAGCACATTGAGACATTACTAACTACTGTAAAAGAAAACACAAAGCTTTTTATTTTCACTGGTTTTATGAAATAAAGCCACAGTTTTCTACAAAAAACAGTGATTACAGTATTAGCCAATATTGTATGGCTAAATGATTTTGAGTAAGAAATTATGTTATTTATTAAACACTTATAATAATGTTAACACAATGAAATATCATCACAAATGCTTTTAAGAGCTACATATTTTGGGGCTCCTGGGTGGCTCAGTCAGTTGTGCATCTGACTTTGGCTCAGGTCATGATTTCACAGTTTGTGAGTTCGAGTCCTGCATCAGGCTGGCTGCTGTTAGTGCAGAGCCTACCTCAGATCCTTTGTCTTCCCCTTCTCCCTCCCCCTCCCCCATTCATGCTCACTTGCTTTCTCTCCTTCTCCAAAATAAAGAAACATTTTATTTAAAGCTACATATTTTGGAAGTGGTAAAGAAGAAAAACACCTGTAATTAGTAGAAAAAAATTTTAAGCAAATCTATAGACTTAAAAGCTTTCTGAACTATATGTAAATAACAATAGGAGTATTTAATTTTGACT
The DNA here is from genome assembly GCF_006229205.1 of Suricata suricatta. Classification (NCBI taxonomy): domain Eukaryota; kingdom Metazoa; phylum Chordata; class Mammalia; order Carnivora; family Herpestidae; genus Suricata; species Suricata suricatta. The sequence continues at coordinate 119,463,063 of NC_043700.1, forward strand.
GGTAGGGCTCTATAGGATTTTTCTTCTTTTCTCTTGAAAAGAGAAGAAAACCTTTTCCATCTCATATATTTATTTCCATGACAACATGTAGCACAAATCCTTCCTGAAAGGCAAGCAGTGCAATGCCAAAGCTACCAATCTCATGTTTGCAACGATAAAGAATTGAAAAAAGAGCCAACATTTAGAAAATGATGGGTAAATCAATGCACTTGCCTAAGGAAATGATGCAAAAATAGACTTATGTTATAAAAGTACACTTTAACTCATTTCTCACATACAAGATACAACCCACTCAAATTTATATTTTGTAACTAGATACATTACATTAAAAAAAAACCTTAGAGACCTATTCCATTTTCTGTGCCATAATCGGACTTACTCAAAACCAAGTATAGTTTCTCTAAGCCAAATACAATTCCTACCAGTGTTTCAAAGGTTTTTTTTTTTAATGTTTATTTATTTATTTGGGTGGTATGGAGACAGGGAGGCAGGGAGGGAGGGAGGGAGGGAGAGAGAGGGGGAGGGGGGGAGAGAGGGGGAGAGAGAGAGAGAGAGAGAGAGAGAGAGAGAGAGAGAGAGAGCGAGCGCGTGCGAGCGCGAGTGAATATTCCAAGCAGGCTCTGTGTCAGCATGGAGCCCAACACGAACTGGGAAATCATGACCTGAGCCAGAAACCAAGGGTCTGATGCTTAACTGACTGAGGCACGCAGGTGGCCCCGATCCAGTGCTTTAATAGAGGATACATGCTCCATAGGCAGTAAAGCTCCCTGGAAGAGCAATGGTGAGAACTTGCCTCCCAGTCAGGTTACAGTGTTAAACTGCCTTCTCTTGCCCTAGGAATTCTCTCCACTCCCATTGCCCAGGGTAATATTCATTATCATCATCTCCTAGATTATCGAAACAACGTCTTTAGTCACCACGACTCCAATCTTAAACTCTATACTGAAGTCATAATAAGCTTTTAAACCCATTAACAGGATAATCTTTTAATAATGCAAATCTGACTGTCACTTTCCAGTTTACAAATCTTTTAAGGACTTCCTTTCTGCACCAGTCCCCACTCTTACTTTCAAAGCTCTTTGCTGACCAGGCCCCCATTAGCCTATTGAACTTTCTTTCTGGTAATTAACTAGTCCTGAACATACTGAATGACTTGCTCTTCCTCCAAGAAGCCAAGTTCTCCAAGAGCTTTTGCATATATCTCCAACTTGGCCTCTTCCTAAAAATATTTAAGGAGCACTGGCTACATAGGATTTTACTTTAGGCATAAACATGAAAACTTTATTCCTGCATAAAATATGTCTCCACTATAAACTAATATAAACAAATACTGTATCTCAAGATTGTATCATCGGAACTTTATTGGTATCTTTCTTCCATCTCCATTAAGATCTCCTGGTCTTCTGATCTGGAACTTATAATCTGACTTAACTCTCTGCCCCCCTTTTTGCTAATTTCTATTATTTACTGGTGCTTTGCATCCAAATTAATTCTTCTACCTTGATAAAATGAGCGTCTGTTCCTAATATTTCCTCTGCATTCCACTGTTTGTTTCCTTATAGGACATATATTCCCATATTTTTTTTTAAGAAAATAGGGCTTCAGCTCTATTACCAAGTTTTTAGGTACTGGAAACTAATATAGTACGAGTTACAGTATTGCTGATGTGCACAACTCTGAAGTCTTATGGCGGTTCAATGCTTCAAGGAGAGTGGAGTCCTCTGCTCCCTAAGCAATGTGCGTAGTTTTTCATGGCAGCCTTTGGCAGATAGCACATCTACCTTTGTTCAATGACTAGTGGGAATTTCAAGCCTGGTAGGAGGAAAGAACAATGTCTTGTGAATCCCTCAAAATATATGAAGAAGACGTTCAAAATAAGACAAACTGACCTAGCCACCCACTCACCTACTTGGCCACTGACATTTACCAAAGGTCTAGCTAGGAACTGGGCTGGGTATCGTGTAGGTACTGTAAAACAGAGAGTAGTAAGACTTGGTCTCTGTCCTTAAGGGGAGCTAGAAACAGTGGTAAAAGACACATGCGTAAACAATTACAATGAATATGATGAATGCTATAATAAAGCCATCATCAACATTTTGTAGGAACATAGAAAAAGAAGAGCCAATTATTCAGGCGGCTCATGGAAGGTTCACAAAGAAGATAACATCTGGTCTTAAAGAGTGAATAGAAATTTTTCAGCAGTAGAAGAGTGGAAAAGCATTTCAAATAAAAGGAGCAGCTTTACAAAGCACAGAGATGTATGCCCAAGGAATGTATGAACTCCTGAACTTTAGTGTGACAAGGCTGCAGAGAACATGAAAAACTGTATTAGAAAATAGGCTGGAGAAGAAGGTTGGCACAAGGTAACAAAGGGACCATAAGCTCTGTTAAGAAGCCAAACATCTAATGTGTGAGAAGCAGATAGTCTAAAACATTTTCAAGCAGAGAAGTCACATGAGCAGAACTGTTCCGCTAGATGGGAACAGTGTAAGTTATTAATGCTGTCACTATCAGGAAGAGAGGGGTAAACACTTAACTGTTCCTGAGTGCCAGTGTATGTACCACAAACTTCAATATATGTTATATCATTTGTGTATATGTACACGTCCTCACTTATATACATACAAACATAACAACAGTGTTATGGGGGGACTCTGTTGGCCTCTTATTTTAACAGATAAAGAAACTGAAGGTTCAAATGCTCCATTTAGGGAATGCCTCTGGCCTGAATTTCATGCCCCACAGGGCAGGCACTCTGATTTTTCAGAGCCTCTACCTGTCAGCAAAGTGTGTTCAATGAACAATAGACTTAGTCTTAATGAATTAGACATTCTCATTTTGTATATAATTAAACTAAAGTTAGAAAACGGATGTACTTCCAAAATCTAATGACTCCTCAGACTTTAAGACTGGATTTGTGAAGAATATCTAAGTTTGGAAAGATAGCAGTGTTTTATATTTGCATCAAATGAACTAAACTTACCCAATATGGAATCCATTACCTACAGAGAATCTAGGGAAAACATTACACAGGAAAATAGATCACCTACATAAATACAGGAACCTATTTGTAACTTAAAGCATAAAATATATGAAGGTTTGAAAATATCTAACCACTTATTATATTCAATATGAATATTTTTAGCATTACAAAATCTATTAGACATACAAATATAGTGAATGAAAATATGTTTAAAAAAGTATAAATCCTTAATTCTGAAAACTAACAAGAAGAATGTCACCTTTTATATACCTTTCTACATCGTTAATATTTCTAAAGGGACTATTATATCTGAATTATGAAAGTATTAAAGGCACAGGGCAAGGAGGAAGTAGTATTGCTAGCTCACATAATAGTCAAGCATGCATTTTTCCTTTTTTGTGTCTTAGTACTTTCCTGCAGACTATGAGCTCCTGAACACCCTGCATCCTAAAATAGTCGGGTCTCTGCCAGTCACAGACAAGTTCGTGTATGTGTCGTGGTGTGTGTTAAACTACATGCGTGGGAAAAAGAAGATGATCCAATCTAAACTATAATGCTGCTACATATACACCTAATTCCCCTTTATCAACTGGTATAGCATTATTAAGTTCTTGGGTAACATAAGCTATATAACACCACAAATGAAATGATCCAGTATTCAAAGTCAGAACTTCAGGGGAGGTCATGGAAACCTGTGACAGATTCAGAACACACTACTAGGTCTTAAAATTTCAATCATCCCCTTGAATGCAGTTTGGTGATGGCTATCATTTCAAAGCTATATTAAAAGTATGTCTAAAATACTTATTTAAATAAATGACTTCCAAATATTTTAACCACTAAAACATAGTAAGAAATGCTGTGGCCCAAAATATATGTTTGTACTTAGTTCCATATATGTATAAACTAAAACCACATTTTCCTAACATGACACCTACCCTTACTGTGTAAACCATTTGATATATTAATATATTCTTATATCTTCTATTTTATTTCTTTTATTTTAAATTATTTTTGAGAGAGAAAGAGAGCGAGCGAGCACACGTGCATGCAAGCGGCGAGAGGTGCAGAGGGAGAGAGAATCTCAAGCAGGCACCAAGCTCAGTGCAGAGTTGGAAATGGGGCTCAATCCCATGACCCTGGCGTCATGACCTGAGCTGAAATCAAGAGTTGGATGCTCACCTGACTGAGCCACCCAGGTGCCCCTATTTTATTTTACTTTTTAATGAAGATACTAGCTATAGTCCATTAACTGATTTCTTGATCAACCAAGTGGGTCCTAGACTGCAATTTAGTAATTTTATCTCATCCTTCTCACATCACTTTAGGAATTATTTTAAAACAACATCACTGATACCGGTCATTCTTTGATGATGTTGGGGAGAGGGTCTTTATCCCCCACATTAGAGCAAAACTGTGAATTATCAAGAGAAAGAAGCCTGAAGTTCTGTGTGAGAGAAATCAATGCTTTATTCTGAGTCTATTAGCCAGCAACTGGTCTCTCTAGCTTCCGTCTCCCCTGCACTGGTACTGTCGTTTTCCCAGGTGAACTGTGAGAACACATAATGAGACACCTATTTCCCTAGAAATCAAAATAACCCTTTCGTTTGCATTAGAGAGCTCTTAAAACTACTTATCAAAGAGTAAGAATAGATGCTGATGTGTTTTTGTTTTGTTTTTAAATATGGCACACTATTAGGGACAGAGGAATACAACAATTTTCATGGCTGGGAATTTTATATTTGTTTTACAATTTTTACAAAATAGTGTAAAATAAGTAATGTTTGCATTGCATAATCACATTAAATGCCAGTTTGTAGCACCTAGAGGAAGATAAACAGTGAGAGTTCTGCAAATATTTTCTAATTTGAGCTAAGTGTCACAATATAATTTAACTATGATTCACAATGATAAAACATATTTTCTTTTTGTAATATTAATGCTTTATGTCATATAATGTGTAGTACTTTATATTGTTATAGTTTTGCTCAAATTAAATTCATTTACATTTTCTGTAAGAAGTTAAATACTAACCATATGAATCATGATTACAGTTATGTTATTTGACTGCTTTGATAATTATAAATTACACTCAGAGAAGACAGGATTCTGTTGCCCTCTTGTGGCAATTTTGCTGTAGTGTATTCTCCAGGCGTTCCAACTCGATTGGAATTTTTTCTTTTCACTTTAATACAGTGGAATTTTAACCATAGTTTCTGAATTTCCAAAAGCAGTACACACACTTCCTGCCCCTGTAGTGCACATAATTAATGTCCTCCCTTTAGTTTCTACCTTATATAGTTTTTCCCTCACTTTTAAGAAACATTCTCCTGTTCCAATTACTATGCCAAAGAGGTTTTTCTTAAAATTACTTTCAATATTCTAATGTACATAGAAAATAACTACAGCAAATATCCACAGCCATACATAAGCTTTAAGTAAATGGTAAATAATTAAAAACGTATGGGGCTGGAGGTGGCTGAGTGGCTCAGTCGGTTTAGCGTCTGACTTTGGCTCAGGTTGTTTCTTGTGGCTCATGAGTTCAAGCCCCACATTAGGCTCGTTGCTCTCGGCCTGTCAATGTGGAGGCCTCTTCGGATTCTCTCCCTCTCTCGCTCTGCCCCTCCCCCTGCTTGTGATCTCTCAAAAATAAATAAATAAAAAAATTTTAAAAATTAAAAAAAGAAACCCCACACAAAAAACCCCCAAAACTATAGGGTTGAGATGTTGGCATTTTCCCCCAAGAGAATACGTCTTGCTAAATCTATTAAAGGTCTAGAAATTTCAGAAGCTAATAATATTAATCTGAATATTTTAAGTTTTTAAAAGTAAGATGATAGTCATTTCTTTAAAATAGTCTAGAACATATGCAATGGCCTATTCCTTTCTCCTCCACCAAAAAAATTTAGCTTTCTTGCAAAATTAGTAACAGATAATGATAATTCAAAACTATTCAAAATGACACTATGAAATAAATTTTAACTATAATTAGTATTTTTCTAAAGATAAGTTATTAATAATAAACAGTTATTTAGTGTCTAATATATTTAAACACTGGAAAATACAAAGCAAAAGATGAAACACCTAAATTAAACTAAAAAAAACCACTCTACAACTGTAAAAATGAGTCTTTTTTAAAATTTTTTAAAATGTTTTATTTATTTTTGATACAGAGAGAGACAGAGCATGAGAGGGGGAGGGTCAGAGAGAGAAGGAGACACAGAACTGGAAGCAGGCTCCAGGCTCTGGGCTAGCTGTCAGCACAGTCTGATGCGGGGCTTGAACCCACGAATGTGAGATCTGACCTGAGCCAAAGTCAGAGGCTTAACCAACTGAGCCACCCAGGCGCCCCAAAATGAGTCTTAAATAATAGTAAATGGTCAATCATTAAAGCAATTCTTAAAATATACATATATATATTTAAAAGTAGCCCCTTGTGTATTCAGTCAATACTTACCCCAATGCTGATGAGGAAAGACTAGAATTCTATAGCAGTCTAGGTAAAAAAGCACCTTCTATGAAGAAGGACTAGAACATTCTAAAGCAAGGTAGCATGCCATGTGTCAGTGACGTAAGATGCTTTATGAAGGCTATGGCACAGATTACAAATGGAAGCAGCAGGAGAGGACACTGAGTAGTGGGAGCCAGAGTGAGAACAGACTTCCGTGATAAGGAATGGAGAAATAGAGTAAAGCATCTGCAACAGGAGAGTAACATGTGTGAGTCAGAGTTTTGCAAAGATATTTGCTGCAGTATGGAGGACAGACTGATGGGGTGAGAAGGAGTCAGGGAAATTACCTAGAAGCTGCAATGACAAAGGCCTGAACCAAGGCAATGGCTCTCACTACAGAGAGGAGAAAAGAAATACTAAGAAGTAAAATCATTAGGTGTTAGTTACTGTGAAAACATGGGGGTAGAGGTGGGAGGTCTCAAGCTCACACTGGGGCTTGGGGGACTGGTGTATGTACCTTTCCCAGGGATAGGCAATAATATATTTGGACATGCTGCATTTAAGGTGTTGCCTGCAAACAGCAAGTAGGTAACAAATTTGAGGATACGGAGTTCAGGACTGAAAGGACTTTAAGTTTTATCAGTGGCTAGGTTGTAACAGGAATCTGGATGACAGATCATCCAGGGAGTGGAAAGGGTGAGAAGAGATGAAGGCTGAGGGTTTGGAACTGGAGAGACTTAAGTATATGATCCCATCTTCCTGTTAAGAGGAGTCCTTTAGTTCTTTAACCATCACTTATATTCATGTTGGGAGAAACGGGATTACTTAGTCTGCCTTTATTTTGCAGATTAGAAAACAGAGGGTCAAAGAGGTTAAGTGACTTTACTAAAAGCTATTTATCGGTAGAAGTGATTGAAAACTTAGGTTTTCAGATTAAGCCCAGGTTGTTCCATCTTACTACTTGAATGTTCTCTTCCTATAATAAAAACGAGGGATAAGAACCACATGATCATCTCATTAGATGCAGAAAAAAGTATTTGACAAAATTCAATACGTGTTCATGATAAAAACTCTCTACAAAGTGGAATATATTTATGGCTATATATGACAAACCCAGAGCTAACATCCTATTCAATGGTGAAAAGTTAACAGCTTTTCCTCGAAGATGAAGAAAATGACAAGAACGTCCACTCTCACCGCTTTGATATGATAGTACATATTATAGTCCTACTCACAGCAATTAGACAAGAAAAAAAGATAAAAGGCATCCAAATTGGTAAGCAGGAAGTAAACTGTCACTATCTGCAGATGACATGACAGTATATATAGAAAACCCTATCACTCTGTCACTCAAACAATAAATAAACATTAAAAAAAATTTAAAAAAAGGAAAAAGATCTGTGAGACCGAAACCATAACACTCCTTAAAAAACATAGGCAGCAATCTCTTTGACATCAGCCTTAGCAACATTTTTCTAGACACATCTTCTCTGGCAAGTAAAACAAAAGCAAAAATAACTATTGGGACTACACCAAAATCAAGGAAGGAAATCATTAACAAAATGAAAAGGCAACTTACTGAATGGGAGAAGATATTTGCGAATGATCTACGCAGTAAGGCATTAATATAAAAAAATATATAAAGAACTTAAATAAGTCAACGCCAAAAACACAAATAATCTAATAAAAAATGGCCAGAGGACCTCAATAAAATTTTGTACAAGGAAGACATACAGATGCCAACAAATAAAAATATACTCAACACCACTAATCATCAAGCAAATGCAAATCAAAACCACAATGAGATATTACCTTCCACCTGTCAGAATGACTAAAATCAAAAAGATATGACATAACATGTGTTGGCGAGGATGTGGAGAAAAGAGAACTCTTGTGCACTATTGGTGGGAAAGCAATTTGATGCAATCACTGTGGATAGCAGTATGGACATTCCTCAAAAACTTAAAAGAAGTATCACATCATCCAGTAATTCTACTACTGGGTATTTACCCAATATGATTTCAAAAAAATTTACACAATCCCTCTTTTACTATGGCATTATTTACAATAACTAAGATATGGAAGATATGGAAGCAGCCCAAGTGTCCACTGACAGATGAATGGATAAAAAAGATGTGGTGTGTGTGTGTATATATATATATATATATACACATGATGTATATATATATATATAATCAAATAGAACTCAGCCATAAAAAAGAATGAGATCCTGCCTTTTGGTAACAACATGGATGGACCTGGATGCTATTATGCTAAGTAAAATAAGTCAGAGAAAGACAAGTACAATATGATTTCATTTATATGTGGAATTAAAAAAATGAATAAACAAATAAACAGAATCATCAATACAGAGAACTAAGTGGTGGTTGCCAGAGGATAAGGGCACTGAGGAACCAGGTGAAATAGGTGAAAGGAACCAACAAGTACACACTTCCAGTTACAGAGTAAGTCACAAGGATAAGAGTAGAGCATAGAGAATCTAGAGTCAATAATAATGTTGTACAGTGACAAATGGTAACTACATTTATTGTGGTGAGCACGGCATAATGTATAGTATTGTTAGAACACTATGTTGTACAGCTGAAACGACTGTAACATTGTGTATCAATACACTTAAATAAAGTTAAAATTAAATAGAATTAAAATAAAATATGTGCTCTTTTTGCCTCTGTTTCCTTCTTACAATTCTGCCTCATAAATCTTCAGAGGACAAGAAGGCAAAGATTCCTCCTTCAGAGGCTGATGATAGTAAATGTTTCCGTTGTTGTTATTTTGTATATATCATCAAACTAAAATGATGTATTTCCAAGGCCAACCTTCCAACAATATAGTTCATTAACAAGACCCCAAGTTTATAATTCACACATGCTTCTTGAGTAATCTGGGGTAGAAAGAAATTCCTATAATTATGAATAGCAAATGGCAATTCTATGCAACACATACACAGGATGTTTTTGAGATACTTCAGAGGAAAATCGCTGTAGTGATTCCTTGCAGGCCTTTTTAAAGTGGAGATGGTCAAGAATGGGTTTCACCAGTGAATTCTACCACAAATCCTAGAAGACACTGTCATGATTAATTACGCTTAAGAAAAACAAAAAGCAAGAGCTTCCTGTGGCCTACCTGCTTGGTTTGGCTGTTGCCAGCTTGGTGACTTGATGACGCTGGTGGGTCCTGGAGGCTTGAAGGCAGCGACGGTTGTGAGACCGGTCACCCCTGGTCTGGTGGCCGCTGGGCTCTCCCGTTTCTCAGGCATGCTCCGAGCTGAAGCCACCGAGGGGGCCAACTGCGGAGAAGTCTCCTGGGTGTTGCTAGAAAGGAAATAAGGAAACATTTTGGTGAAGTGGTAGCAATCTGACTTGGCAATGAGCCTTTCTTTTCTCAATCTATTAAATCTCTAAGGAAAATAAAAATATTAATTAACCAATATTTAAAAAAAGAAAACCATGACTGAGGGACCATCTTTCTTTGAAACAAAACAAACAAGAAAGGAAAGGGGTCAGATTACATTTGTTAGTACTTTGGAAATTCTCTTTAATAGGTCTACCGGGAGAAATTAGGCTATTAAAACATTCTTACACCCAATCCCTTCAAAAAAGAAGCTATTTCTCTCTTCCTATTCTTATTTCAACATTTCAGAAGAGTCATCTAGATTGAGACAATTAATTACTAGAGAACCCCTGATAATATCTATGAAATGGCACAGATGTTTTTTTCCCCTTCCTTCTCACATTCTTCCGGTATTGGATGAACTAAGTTTCCCTGACATTTTAACAGTCAACTCTTTTCACTCACATACTCACTTACTCATTCACTGAATAAACATTTAAGCACCTACTGCATGCCAGACATAGTGCTCAGCACTGGCCACAGAGTGGTAAACAAGAGACAATATCCCCAGCTTGATAGAACAGCTTGGGTTGTGTGTTCATAACACAGGTAAACAAGAGACAAAACCGCCATTGTCCTCACTCAGAGTTATTTACTTGCTTAACAGGAGGTCTTATCAGTGCTGGTTCCAGTTTCAGTTAGAAGATCAAATGGCTTTTTTATACCCTGTCATTTGTAATTTATAATTATATATTGTCATTGCAAAAAAAATAATTTTAGGTAGTTCAAATGATCAAATACGTACTTTGGAATGATACAATACTATGGCAGTTTTTCTCAAGCAAAATATCACAATAATAATTATTGTAACAACAATAAGAAGAATACATCCTACTAACTTCTGAACAAAAATCAAGGTACTGGTTACTTAAATGATTCCATGCACAGAAACTCAAGCCCTTCCATAACTGAAACAAAAATCTAGAGAAAGAGATCAGTAAAGAGAGGATACAAGTTAATGATCGGTAAACTAAATGCCCTTAATTATACTGTTTAGGTTGAGATTATTTGAATGAAAAGAAATTTCAAATTTAATCATGTCCACTATGGCAGGTCTACTATGTTAGTGTTCATCCCAGAGTCAAGAGCGTTGGAAATGGGTGCCTGGGTGGCTCAGTCAGTTGAGTGGCGGCTTCAGCTCAGGTCATGACCTGGGAGCCTGGGGTGGCCTGGGTGACTCAGTCGGTTGAGCATCCAGCTCTTCATTTTCAGCTCAGGTCATGATCACAAGGTTCATGAGATCAAGCCCTGTGGCCTGCTTGGTATTCTCTCTGCCTCTTCCTACCTCCCCTCTCTCTATCTCTGTCTCTCTCAAAATAAAAAAATAAACTTAGAAAAAAAGAGAATACCTAATTTTTCCAACGCTCTTTTTTTTTTTAAATTTTTTTTATGTCTTTTATTTATTTTTGAGAGACAGGGAGACAGCACGAGAAGGGGAGGTTCAGAGAGAGAGGGAGACACAGAATCTGAAGCAGGCTCCAGGCTCTGAGCTGCCAGCACAGAGCCCGATGCGGGGCCTGAACCCACGAACTCATGACCTGAGCCGAAGCCGCCACTCAACTGACTGAGCCACCCAGGCGCCCCTTTCCAACGCTCTTGACTCTGGGATGAACACTAACATAGTAGACCTGAGGCTGCTGCCTCGTCTTAGGAAGGCCACTTGCACGGGTGGCCTCTAACTGGCATTTGAGAACTTGGCCGGTAAACAGTTTCCTACAGTCATATAAAACTTTCTCTAAAAGATAAGAGTAGCTCACTGTGCCTAAATTGTATAAAAACATTGTTTATGCTAAACACCTGCTTTCCTTCTGAGAATGTGGACTTACAGTATAAACTAGGCACAGACTGACAAAATAAGGAGCCTCAGTAAAAAGCTTGTCTTGGGGCACTTGGGTGGCTCTGTCGGTTGAGCGTCTGACTTTGGCTCAGGACATGATCTCATGGTTCATGGGTTCCAGCCCCAAGTCGGGGTCTGTGCTGACAGCTGGGAGCCTGGAGCCTGCTTCAGATTCTGTGTCTCGCTCTCTCTGCCCCTCCCCTGATCACACTGTCTCTCTCTCTCATGCTCTCTCAAAAAATAAACATTTTTAAAAAATTAAAAAAATAAAAAGCTTGTCTTACATACTCAGTTTCTAATGAGCCCTTCTAGTAAATAACATTTTGCACGTTTTGTCATAATTCACTGCTATAAGGAAGGAACACATCCTGTGTGACTTCACTGAGAGAGGACTTTTGGAAACTTGAGTGTCTTTTCTTCTGGACCTAATCCCATGTACCCTTTCCTCTTGCTAATTTTGCTTTGTATTCTTATACCATAATAAATCTTAAGTCATAAGTATAACTATATATCCAGTTCTGTCAGTCCTCTAATGAATCATCAAACCTGGGAGTGGTCCTGGGGCACCTCTGACACTAAACAGTTTTGAAAAATCATACTAGAGCTAATTTAACCTTCTCAAAGTATTCCCTTTTACTGTTCTCTCAAATTCAAGTATAACAGAGCCATCACCTTATTATTTTTTAATTTTTTAATGTTTATTACTTTTATTTTAAGCTAGTTGAGTAGGGGAAAGGCAGAGAGGGGGAATCACAGAGAGAATCCAGGCTCTGACAGCTCAGAGCTGTCAGGATGTGGGGCTCAAACTCACAAACCGCGGAGATCATGACCTGAGCCAAAGTCAGAAGCCCAACTAACTGAGCAACCCAGGTGCCCCTAAATTGTTTAAATTTTAAACAATACTCTTTAGATACAAAGTGTGAGCAGGAGATTATAACGACAGACAGTATAAAATTCTAGGGGCACCGGTGTGGCTCAGGCAGTTAGGCATCCAACTCTTTCTTGATTTTGGCTTAGGTCATGATCTGATGGTTCATGAGTTCCAGGCTCTGTGCTGAGAGTGCAGAGACTGCTTGAGATTCTCTGCCCCCCCCTTCCTGACCCTTCCCTACTCACTTGCTCTCAGTCTGTCTCCAAAATAAATAAACTTTTTAAAAAGTTCTAAATTATAAGCAAGAAATTGTTCCATTTATTTAAATTCAGGACTGATCAGCAGAGCTCAATATTATCAGGAGAAATAGATCTCTACTTAAAACATTTAATGTCATAATGAAAGATTAGGTTTTATTGAGACAATCATGTTTCTGAATAAAAAATAATTAGGTCTCTAAAAAAGCGAACTTCTTGTTTTTCCTAATTTTTAGTATTAGCTGTTATTTATAGAAAATACATAAACAATAGGTATCACTGTACTGAAGGTTAATGAATTAAGAAAGCCAGCGGCTATATTTTTTATATTTGGGGGAAAATGTTACAATAATCACTAACAGCAGAGTATTTTGAATTAATAACTAATTTATTAATATAGTGGCATGATTAAATTAATTGGTATCTTATTTCTGAAATTATGACTTATATGTATTTTTTCTACATTTAAGTTAAGATATACCTAAATTCTCAAGAAAATTAAAATGCCTTCTAACATATTCTAATAAGCAAATCAGAATAAATCCATAAATACCTTTAGCTAATTCCACAGAAGCTAATGATCACATATAGTCATTTTTACTAGTCTGTTAAATAAATAAGCACTGAAATGCTTCCATCTTAAGAATATCAAAGTTTTTGTTTCATATTACAAAAACTCAGCACAGAAAAATACACTAACAGAACAAAGGCTGCTTTACAAAACTGAGCTGTTGAGTAAAAAAGAAAAAGGAAGAAAAGTGAACTTTCAGTGTCAGCAACCTGATTTATCTTGAGTTTACATTCCTTTCCCACATTTGTTTAACTATTACAACAAATAAATTTCAGTTGCAGATTGAGAACAGTTGGAAATTTTGTTTATTCTCAACAGAAAAACTGTTCAAAAAATACTCTGTAGGTAACTTTAGTTCTAATTATATATTTATTTTTTTAAAAAACCCAACCATACATCACAAGTTTACTTATCAATTTTTAAACTAAACAGTTTTTGGCTAAAATTTTACCAAAAATTAATACACTAATAGACTCTGAAGTAGTGGGAAAGAAATATTTCTGGAAGGATCATAATTATAAGCAACTTTTTAATAGGATTTTATGTCAGAACTCTGAAAAGGACCTAGACAAAGAGAGAAGGCATGAACCTCCTTCCTTCCAAAATTGTGTTTGCAAGAAAGTTTTTCCTAAACAATATTTTTTAACTTAAGACCTTTTTGTACCAAAATTTAAAATGCTAAATATACTATAATGGAAAGAAAAAAGTTTGGTAGTATACTACGCTTTATTATAATTTTAAAGATTATTCCCAGGGCGCCTGGGTGGCTCAGTAGATTAAGCAGCCAACTTCAGGTCATGATCTCATGGCTTGTGGTTCAAGCCCCACATCCGGCTCTGTGCTGACAGCTCAGAGCCTGGAGCCTGTTTCTGATTCTGTGCCTCCTTCTCTCTCTGGCCCTCCCCCAGTCACACTCTGTGTGTCTCTCTCTCAAAAATAAAAATAAAATGTTAAAAAAAATTTTTTTAAAAAGGATTATTCCCTCACAGAAGGAAAAATCAAAGATATGGGACACTGTCCCAACTGCTCTTTTTCTTCTCACTTGAGTTCATTAAGGTCCCCTCAAAGAACCAAATGCCCCTGCTTCTTAGAATGCCAACTCGCTTACCTTGTGGAAAATCACTTCCCTTCCCAAATACCAATATATTTAGGTTGTGCCTATCACTGTTAATAAGAACTAACAATAATGATTGCCCACACTGTAAGTGGGTCCATGGATAGTGTCAGTCAGTCCATAAAAGCATATGTATCTTTTTTTTTTTAACAAGAAGTTTATTTAAATAACAAAGTGTTTTACTTAAAGGGAAAGCTACCTAGGATTCATTTATCTCAGAGTAATCTATCTCTACTTAAAGATGGAGTGTATGCAAAAGCTATGTACAAAAATATTATAAAATTGTCCTTGTTTTTACAATGGTAAATGAAAAATATTAAAATTCTCTAATCAAGCAAGGTTTGCAAGAATTTTAATGTGGCTCTTTTATATTAAGCAGTGAGTGCAAAATAACTTAATGGAATATAAAGGTAAGGGCTGGCTGAGCATGCTACTAATGAAGGGAATATTCTCTCATAACTAGTATTTTCTTCATCTTATTTCCATTTTTCCCCATTCCATCTCTACTTGATATCAATCAAAATATACCATTGGCCATTTAGTTTTTTTAAAATGCAATAGGTACTTCTCTGCAGAGAAGGCCTAGAACATTCCATTAAGTTCTCAAAGGGACTTTTTATTCCAAGTGTGGTCAGTAGCCTGTCTCTGTATAGATTTAGCCCTGATGATGAAATATTTCTGTTCAATGAACACTCATAATTCCACAAATATAAAATTATTTGGGGGTGTTTTCTTTTCCTTAGAGAAAAATGTACAACGATCTCTCTCCCTCTTTTTAAACACCTTCCTTAAAAATTTTATAATTAAGTACATTGAAAACCTCCGTATCAGCAGACAGGCTCTAAACACATGATCAGTGTGTTTAGATAGCCCAAATCATATCAGGTTTTTACTAACTATAGTCATAGTTGTATACAATGCCATTAATTTTATGTTCCATCAGAAATGATTTTATACAGTTATTTCATTAAGATTACACCTTTAGTGAACACTTGGGATATTTTTATTTTTTATATTATGCCTAATAATTTTTGGCATCATAGTTAAGTTTAGGAAACAAATTACTTTTGTGTTTCAGAATTTCCTAGATACGGTGAAACTGTTGTTTGCTTCAGTAAAAACCTTGTATTTAAGCACTACAAGATAGTAATAGTCAATCAAAATGAATTATTTTATTATTCTTTTTCTTTTTGCAAAAGGTATAAAGGTGTATCTTACTAGTCATTTGATTATTCTAATATAGCTACATACATGCAGTAGAAGGGTTCTACTATAATTTAAATACTTGCAAAATTACTCATAATGAAACTTCAAATGTGCTATTAAAAAATGTACCAAGGGGTTAAAAGGAAAGTTAATGACTATACAAAAACTAACATGCTTGTGCAGTAGCATTACACTGAGTCTACAGTTAATTTCAAACAACACAAATCCGCTCTAGGACTTTCCCATCTGGCTTATTAATACGGTGGTTAAGGGTTAGAGAGAAAGCAGTATATTTCACAGCAAACCACCACTGTGGTATCTGCTCCCACAATACCTCGTTTCCTTAACATGGATGGAGCCAGTTGACTTCTGGGAGGCCTGGAGATATGAAAAAGCTAAAGGCTTGGAAACAGGGCTGATGCAAAGTGCATCCAGGAGTGTGTGGTATCTATCCGGACTGGAGAGCCTGGTGAGCATTTAGAGAGAGGTTTAAGAGGAAAAATCACAGAACCAATAGCAAAAAGTAGTTTTTACAGTCTATGATTGAAAACATTTTCAGTAAGAGCTAGAGACAGAAATGTTTAACAGACAGACAGAAAGAACAAAGCAGTAGAAAGAGGAGAAAAAGAGGGGCAAAGAGTATTCTATTATTTGACTCATTCATATAGAATTGACTAGATTTTCACCAAAATTCAGATAGAGACAATCTTCTAGAAAGCATGTAAAGCTTTAAAGACTACTAGAAATTCTGTAAAAACAGAATCTCACAAAAATAAAAAGTTACTATTCTTTTTTGGAGAGGAGGTGGTGTTAGAACAGTTTGATTTTAATTCATCCTCAAATACAATCTGTTTATGAGAGAAGGGAATACCAATAGAAGCTTAAAACATCGATGGATAGTTAATTCTGTTCCAGATATGAAAAACTAAAAATTACACAAACTTGAAAGTCAATAAGCACACAACATGCAACTGAAAAGTATCCTAGATAAATGCTAGTAATGGAAAGAGATGAAGGGATAATTTAAAGGAAAACCAGCAATAGGGGCTGCCTGTGTGGCTCAGTCGGTTAAGCATCTGACTCTTGGTTTCGGCTCAGGTCATGGTATCACAGTTTCATGGGTTTGAGCCCTGCGTTGGGCTCCGTGCTAACAGTGCAGAGCCTGCCTGGGATTCTCTGTCTCTCTCTGTCTCTGCCCCTCCCCTACTCGTGCTGTCTCTGTCTTTCTCAAAATAAATAAATAAACTTTAAAAAAATCAATAATAAAGAAAAACCAGTAATAAACACAGGAGAGGTCTGCAACCCGGATAAAATGTCCACAACATAATCAAGGTCTCATATAGAGCTGTGACTGTTTCAAATGGCAATGTCTTCTTTGAGGGGCCTTGTTAGGCCATGAAAGGTATTGGAAATCACACAAGACACACATTGCATGGATAGCTCTACCTGGTTTTTGCAGCAATAACAGCAGACACAGTAGCAGCTGCGCTGCTCAGAGCCGCGGTGCTATATCTAGCAGGAGAAGAGAGGGTAGAAAAGTTTCGAAAGCCTTCCAAAGAACTTGTTGCCACACTGCTTGTGTTGCTGCTTAAACTGATAGGTAGGGAAGGAAAAAAGAAGAGGAAAGGAACAAAAAAGTAAAGTGAGAAGAGGTAGCACCATAAAGGTAAGATAATAACCATCCTATGTTAATAGTTAGACATTATAGAGATACGATACAGAAGTGTGACAGGAGGTCAGGTCATTTATTTACTGTTGCTAGATTTCTCATGGAAATTAAAATTGGATATATAATCCTCCATAAAACTGATTTTTGAGATACAAGTGCTTTTGAATGTTATTTAACTTCTGTCTCTAATCCTATTTATTTAAAGTTAAATCAATATCATATAACAATATCCAGGTGTGAGGATTGATTTGTCAGCATCTAAGTAGAAAATAAGTCTAAACATGATGTTTGAATTTCTGTAAGCAGAGAAAGGAAGGTTATGGTGATTTTTCTAAAAAAGACTCTACACAAAGAGCTTTACCTCAGAGAAGATACACACCCAGAGTCTCATTTTAATGAGACTGTGCTTTCAGGAGAAGCAGGTTCAACTGGGTGCCTATTCCAAAGCAGCAATCCATATTAAAGGCACCAGAAATAACTTTAAAATACTGAGAATAAACCTCGCTGGGGAAGAAAAGTGACTCTGTAAAGTAAACAGCACAGTTTAAGTGAATATGACTAAAATACCTCCCTCCCTGATGTTCTACACTCCTATTTTCAGTTAGCTCTGTCAAGCCTCAAAAATGCTGGTATAAAATTTTATTTTCAGAACTCTTAGGACTTAAAATAATATTTTCCTTTGGTCTTTCAGAAAAGGTCAAACACCTGGACAGGAATTAACATTCCATTAGGACTGTGATGCTTTACAAGTCGGTTATCAACTTGAAATTGAGAATTTCCTTTTTATTAAGTAAAAAGAATAATAACTTTACATGTGCAAGTTATTAATGAACATCCTCACCATTCTGTGATCACTTTTTTCACAACTGGTGACAGCAGTCACCACCACAACGTAAGTACGTGCCAAACTGGACCCAGGTTAATGAGATCTCAGATGTCTGAAACTGTGAGTGTGGACACAGTCTTTTCTCCTTGTCAGAAGACTTTGATAATCCACTGGCTATAAATTTACAAACCACTGGAAAACAAATTAAAGAGCAGTGGCAAGCCATTTTTAAAAATTCTATGGAATTATTTAAGTATAATGTTTTCACAGCCTATAATGTAATTGAACTGTAGGGCTATGTTTTAGCAACTGTTGTGAATGGCTAGCAAAGAGAATGGGGTGAGAAAGAGAAAGGGGTGAGAAAGAGAAAAGAAAGATGTTATCAGTGGTAGAGCAGGGTAACGTGAGCGTCATGCAATGTGGGTGAATCAAGTTACCATGTGACTCAATCTTGAATTTCTCAATTACTCTGCATCTTTCAGGCAATGGCTACTATTTGGGGAAAGTGATGGTGAAAATTACCTAGAAACTTAAGTCAATTAAAAAAAGAAAAGGACACTGTAATGAATTTCTTTTATGGCATTGTATCATAAATAGTAATGTAAAAGGACTTAGCATGAGTGCAGTCCTACACAATCTTACAAGTGACCTGAATACCTTCAGAATACGTGTGAGCACCTGGAACATAGGATCTCTAGTGTTCCTTTGTTAGACGTGACGCTCTAATTCAGTAAAGTAGACTTAGCAACAAACTCAGGGGAGCTGACTTTCCACATCACAGCGAATAAACAGAAGGCACAGATCCTAATTCTATATTGTAACTTTGAATCTGAACAAAAAAGAAAAGAGAAAGAGAGAAAGAGAAAAATATAAAAGCAGTGTAAAGCGGTGTTCCACAGCTGAGTGCTAAGCTTTCTTGTCTGTATATTAATGATGTCAGTTCTGTAATCTAGGGCCACTTGTTCCTTTTTAGTCAATTTTAGTATTTAATTGCACCACCAGCGTTAAAATTTAGACATAACGAAGAGGAAAAAACTCTACCTAGAATATGTAGTTACTTTAGAAAGTGTGGCTACTTGGCTACCAATATGTAAAACCTGAGAAGTTGCAGGTGGGTGAGGTCCAATCCTAGGTAGGTCTTCCAGAGAACTGTCAAACCTAAGTTTTCAGAAGCAAAATGAACAAGGCAAAGGAAATATTAATGAAAAGTACAGACACTTATCATCTATACCACCTTTTAAGTGTACACTGGTTCCGTTTGGGGAAAACCTTGACTTTTGTTTTTTTTAACTATATCTGCAATAAAATTAAAACCAAAACCGACACCCTCACCATCACCATCACCAAATATAGACTGTCTGCATCTCCCTTTTTTTTTTTTCTTTAACATGGCTACCTCCATGTGGGAGAAGAAAGGTGGATGGGAATTCCGACAGACATAGTTCCAATACTGTATGCTATATATGTACCCAACATGAGGTACAAAAGACTATGTACTTTGCATCCTTCCGGGAAGTTAGGCCCCAGGAAATTAATTCAGTTGCCCAATATCATATACCTAGTAAGGGTCAGGGGGAATTTGAACCAGGTGTGTCTGTACTATTTCCACTACATAATGCTTTCCAGCATCGTGTTGGGTAGGGCCTAAATAGTGCACTGCAAGAGAGCAACTAGAAACATCCTTTCAAGTCATAATGCTGTATTTGTAGATCTGGAATTACAGGGATGTTGTTTATCTCCATGGAAACAAAGTATTTTATGCAGTCACACAACAAATGCTTGCATGCAATTGTGTTGCTTTATTTTTTACTTTTTCTGATGTCTGCACCATTTTTTCTTCTGAATGTCAGAATTAAATTTTAGAAGAACTATCACTAGATAAAAAAAAGATGAAAAATTCAGTGTGAAGCTTGAAAGAAGAAAGCACAATGTGTAAAACTTTGGGAAGAAAAAAATAAATAGAAATACAAAACGCCCATTGTTTTAAAAAAAGGAGTCTCTGAATAAAAAATAGGTCAGTTGTGTTATACTGATTTTCAGAATAGAAAATGGAACACTAAGACAAAGAAATAGAAAGGGAGAGGTTATATTCTCACATTTTATTTAGCATTGGCCATACCTTTACTGGAGTTATTGAAAAAACAAGGCAGACAACAGAAGAAAAATGTAGATTTAAAGTATAATTTAAGAGACAGAGAAGAAAATGTTAAAGAATGAGAACTGTAAATCCTATACCAGGGGTCAGAAAACCAGGACTATCAGACCAAATGAACTAATAAGAGTGCTTTTCATATTTTTTAATTTAATAACTTTATAAAAATTTATTTATTTTGAGAAAATAAAGAGAGCGCATGAGTTGAGGAAAGGCAGAGAGAAAAAAATCCCAAGCAGGTTCTGCACTGTCAGCATAGAGCCTGATGTGCGGCTCCAACTCCTGAACTGTGAGATCATGACTTGAGCCAAAATCAAGAGTTGGATGCCTAACCGACTGAACCACCCAGGAGCCCCTAAATGGTTTTTCTTTTTTTAATGAAAAGAAGGGGCACCTGGGTGGCTCAGTCAGTTAAGCATCCAACTTTGGCTCAGGTATGATCCCACGGTTCACACATTCAAGACCCATGTTGGGCTCTGTGCTGACAGTTCAGAGCCTGGAGCTTGCTTCAGATTCTGTCTCTCCCTCTCTCTCTCTCTCTCTCTGCCCCACCCCACTCGCACTCTGTCTCAAAAAACTAAACATTAAAAGTTTTTCCAAAAAATGAAAATAATATTCCATGACACATGAAAATTACATGAAATTCAAACTTCAGCCATCAGAGAGTTTTAATGAACTTTACATAAAGCTTTATGGAAAGCAGCCAGGTTCGCTCATTTACATATGTCTATGGTTACTTTCACACTACATACACACGTTAGTTGCTGTGACAGGTCAGACGGCTCACAAAACCCAACATACTTACTATCTATCTGGATCTTCACAAAAAGTTTGCTGTCCCCTGTCCTAGAGATAACATCTCTGCACAGGCACCAGAGTAAACTCTTAACAGTACAAACCTGATCCTACCTGTCGCTGAGCAGTGCTGCTCTAATGACCACTGTGGTTCTGGGCTCCCTATTCTCCAGCTGTGTCTTACTGAGCTCTTCCTTTCTGTCCTGCTCTAGTCCAACTGCTTTTCCATCTTTCTGAGAAAGGCCAAGTTCCTTCCCATTTCGAGGCCTCTGCACAGTTTGCTACTTCTCATTTTCTATATCTACCTCTCTACCACACCTTCACTGGGCTAATTCCTAAGTGTCCTGGCCTGTTTAAATGTCACCTTCCCAGGGGGGTCTCAACAATTTCCCAAATCACCTTAGGCTACCCATGTCATATGCTTTCAAAGTACCCTGTACTTTTTCTTCACAGAACTTTTCTTAATGTAATCATATAGTCTGTGTGGTTACTTGTTTAAATCTGGATTCCCTCACTAAATTGGAAGCACCCTGAGGTCAGGGACCATTATGTTTACTGGTATAAGTGAAGTGCTTACCACAATCTAAACAGTAAATTTTTGTTGAATAAATGCATGAATGAAACTTACTGTTTTCAAATAGAGAAGTCACTCACAATATACATATATTTCTTAGAAAATATTTGTACCTTCTAGAGATTATACAGCAATTAGGTTAAACAGGTACTATATTACTGTCTAAGTAACATATCTAAGAAATTACTAGACCTCCAAAAATATCTTTTAAAATGCCCTTTAAAATATAAAGAATTATCAATATCTAGGAAAAAAAGAAAATACAGTTATAAAGAATTATCAATGTCTACATATGGCTATACAATGAGGACAGGTACAAAAAGGAATAAGCTGGAGTTCAGTCTTCCAAGACCTCCATGACCTGTGTTGATTGGAAAAATGATTGTCACTTGAGAATAAACTTTGCATAATTCATGAAATAACTTCTAAATCCAGATTTCCAAGGTGCCAAACAAATGCATTGGGCAGGTTTCCTACGTGTTACACACACTGATTACCTACTTCTTCACTTAGCCAATCTCTAAAAATACTAGACTTAAGAAAATCTTGAACGACCTCATTTAATATGGAACAGACATCAATATCTACCCTAATTCTGCCATCCCCTAATATTTATTCATTTCAGGATTGGGAAGAAACTCTAATTAACGTGACCTCTGCAGCAGCCAAACTTTCTGCTTTGTTACTTAAGTGAGTTTTCATTTCTTACCAGAGAGAGGTATGAAG
This sequence comes from Suricata suricatta, assembly GCF_006229205.1. NCBI lineage: Eukaryota > Metazoa > Chordata > Mammalia > Carnivora > Herpestidae > Suricata > Suricata suricatta. The sequence goes on from NC_043700.1 coordinate 119,485,506, forward strand.
ACTTTATCCTTCCCAGATAGGTCTGAAGAGTTGGGCTTGCAGTCTTTTGGCCTGCTTTTCTTAGGAAAACTGAACAAAGAACTAACTGTCCATTATCCTTCTCGGCAATTGTGTCCTTCTTTACATAATTTCTACCTTGTCTCTTTCCATGCTTTCCAATGGGAACCTATGCTAGCAATCTGTCCAGGTATGAGGTTGCTCATTTTACTAATTTACCATTCTGTAGGACCAGAGATTGGAACTCTCCTTCTTTGCCCCAACCCTGACAACTACCCAAAAGGCAAGATCCTTATGGTGTGTATTCTACTTCCTCCCTTTTTCTCAGGGGCTTCAATTGATCTATTTCCTTTGCATTTTCTCTCTCTCCTTCTCTACTGCATGCATCAAGTCCCCATTCAAAAACACTATAGTACAGGGGTGCCTGGGTGCTCAGTAAGCATCCGACTTTGGGTCAAGTCATGATTTGATGATGGCGAGTTTGAGCTCTGTGTTGGGTTCTGAGCCTGGAACCTGCTTCAGATTCTGTGTTCCCCTCTCTTTCAGCCCCTCTCCTGCTTGTGCTCTCTGTCTCTCAAAACAAACCAACAAACATTAAACAACAACAGAACACTATATACTATCAATTCCAGTGCAAATCCTTCTGCCCATGGATCTTGTCCCTAAACTTTAATAAAACTGCCTTTTTGCAAAGAAAAACAAAAACAAGGAACACCAAAAGCCCAGCTATACTACAGTTTTTCCTAAAAAATAAAAAATAAAAAAATAAATAAATGAAACACAGAAACAACAACACTACCTTCCCCTTCTATTTTCCCGTTCTTATTAAAAGCTAGACTGAATAATAGTTTCACTCTAGAAATGCTCTCTCCATTTCCTTACCTGCCTGTCACCCTTCAACCACCTCAAGTGGCCGTCATCCTCCCGGCTTTATAAAACCGTATTTTTGCCAAGGTAACTAATTATCTCTTTGTGGCTAAATTCAACTGACAATTTGTATTCCTCATTTTCTTTTTATTGTGCAACAAAACACAACATAAAACTTACCATCTCAACCATTTTTAAATGTACATACAATTCAGCAGTAATAAGTATGTTCGTTGGTGTGAAATAGACCTCCAGAACATTTTCATCTTGCAAATCTTAAACTGTACTCATTAAGCAACGCCTCCTTTTCCTCCATCCACCCTGGTGACTACCACTCTACTTTCTGTTCTGTGAATTTTGCTTCTTTAATACCTCATATAAGTGGAATCATACAGTTTTGTCTTTTTGAGTACATTCCTCATTTTACTTCATCTTGGTATAAAACCTAGTTGACCACTCCTTCTCTACTCCTGTCTCTTGTGTCTCAATCCTACACACCTGGCTGTCTTTAGTACTATCTTACTGGCAATTCTTAACTGTAGGATGTGAAAGCTCTCTATCAGTAAATAAAATTTCAAAATGCTATTCTGGCTCATCCATATCTTGATGGAATAATATGTGTGTAAACTATGTAAGAATAAATTCTTCACAAAGGCTAATCTTCAAAAGACATGAAAAAGAATGTAGATACTTTCCTTTGTAGCACAAAAGCTTCAAGTTTCCAACTAAAAATTTCAATCCCTCCTCACTCTTTTTATAAATATCACAAAATAGTCAAACAGAGTGACTTATTACTTCCCCATATGGCAATGAAAGGAGAGATTTAGAAACCTTAAAATATGTATTTTATACCAGGAAAAGGAGGAAAATAACGAGAAATTGTCTTTGACATTTTCACTCTTCCACAAAACAAATATTCACACAACAATATTGCTAAGCAATATGGAAGACAGAACAAGCCAGGATGATGTCTGCATTCTGCACTTTCAGGGTTCACTGGCATAGCAAAGCTCTCTATTTTAGCCAAGGAAACTGCTAGTTGTCTGGAAAAATGAGTATCCTTCACTGGCCTCCTGACAATAAAAATGGTGAGTGTGTTCACTTGTAACTAGGATTTCCCTTCTGGAAAATTAAATCAACTAATCAGCTGGAAATTTCTGCCACTCTTAATCACAAGCTAAATTTATTAACTGATTTCAATAGGCTTTGTTTCTGGAGAAGCCTGAAAACATCATCTGAGCCTGCTAATTCTGCATTACAGATGGCACCTGACAGCAAGTAGGAGTGTCCGTGCTTTTACATATGGGGAAGCAGACAGGACCGAATGTGAGAGGTTAAAAGAAAATTATGAAGTAAGTTACCAAACATGAAAACGCCACCCAGAATGAGATTTGTTTTGTGAGAGCGAGGACAAATGACTGACTCAGAGAAATTATTTTTCTTGGAGGTTTTCACTATACTGAAGCAAGGAAAAGAAGGAAAGAATAAGAGCAATCTCTGAAGCAAACGGAACTTATTTTCTGTGCTGGGGGAAGAGTTTGCTCTTTATTAATATATATATATTCCATTTTCTCACATCTTTCAAATTACACTCTCTGCTGTCGTTTTCCCTAGTGGATTTTACCATTATTGAAAAGTGTCCTGTCTTAGTATTATGTGAACTCCTAAAAACAAAACAAAACAAAACAAAAAAAACTCCTTAGTCTAATTAACTTTACAGTTTTCCTTGGTCTTCTTAGAGAATTTTTTCTATAGGGTCTCAAGATAAGCTAGGTAAAGACTGAGGATATATTATACGATATCTATTCTAAAAACCCAATATAATATAAAGATTTTAAGGGGTAACATCAACTTTAAAATCACTTGGAGCAATCTCCTGATACAAGCCTATCCCCCTCAGTACCTGTAAGGTACTAGCCACTAACCGTAGCCCCACTCACTCTGCATCATTGATTTCTCACTGGATCACTCCTATCATTGATTTCAACTGGTGAGAAACAGTTTCTGCTACTACTATTTTGTAGTATTAACTTAATACTATAATATTCATAATACCATAAAAAGAATTTGTAAATGACAGATTCAAAAAAACAATATTACTTGATAAACAGCATTGCGTCAATCTGTTACCTGTTTGAAAATATAAATGAATCTCTCTGAATGCCTATTATGCAATAGCCACGCTCCGCGAGTCCCTGGAGAAGTCCCTTGAGAACGTTGCCCAAGCACCTTATGATCCTTGAGTATCCCGCTAGCATTAAAGAACAAAAGCTAGGGCCACATACTACTAGCTAAACTTTCTGGATCGTACATCCTGAGCTCTCCCGTTCAATGACTGCATTCACTCATTCATCCAACAATAACATTCAGATTCCACTTCATGCCAGGCATCCACATATTCTACTGCCCACCTGAATTTCCTGGCCTCATGGAACTTACATTCCAGTGCCCACTTCGCTCTAATGGACCATGAGGATCAATCCCATCATACTATCCATCCCTGTTTACCTGCCACAACTGGAAGCGCACACCCTTCAGGTCATCCATCATCTCCTGCTTTCTCGTTTCTTTACTATTGTATGTATCTCCTAATCTGATCAATTTCCCATCCCTTCAGCCCTCATGAATCCTGTTATTCCACTGTATCTCTATTAAAAGAGTCCCTTTAAAAAAAATAGGTTCCTTTACTCTCATACCTCATATAAATATGGAAACGGAGATGTGTCCTCCTCAATACTGTTTCTAACATCAGTCATCTTCAATTCTCCAAAATCCCAAATCCTTCAAGGCTCATGTCATCAGAATATACCATTATTTACCCATCTTATTTTCTTGCCTCTAATTCAACCCATTATTTGCTTCAGCCCATGACTCACTGTCTTCCTCTTTACCCCATTCCAATAATCTTTCTTGACTTTAGTGTTGTCAGGTTGAATCACTAAATAAACTGACTGCTAAATTCTTTTGCTTCTTCACTTCAATGATAATTCTTCTAAGGCTGAATCTTAGGCCTGGAATATCTCAGTCATGCACTCCAGAATTCATAGCCTTTACTTTTCATCAACAAGAATAATACATCTTAAATCTGGATTTTAAGCACCTTTTTTTTTTGTAACTTACTCCTCTACATCTTGATTCTATTAGCTTCTTTACTATACTGAACTGACATTTACCACTTACTCTTACCAACTAAATTAATTTTTACCAAATTCAAAGAATCTTAGCAATATTTCTCTATCCATCAACTCCTGCCCCTCAATATCTCCACATTCTTGTCAGCACTTCCTCTAAAATACACGCCCATCCAATTCCCTCACTCTCCATTATTAGTATCTCATTGGGCTAAGCTCCTATCATCTCTTGCCTAACTCCCTTCCTAAGGGAATTCACAGAACTAGTCTCCTATATTCATTATTTCTCCCTCACAATCAATTTTACATAGTATTCACAGTGATCTTTTAAAAATATATATCACATATTATTTCCATGATTAAAACTCTATATTGGGCTTTTTGATTAACTGGGATAAGAATCTAAATCCCTTAATACAACTTACAAGGCAAAAAATGATCTGGATCCTAACTACTTCACTCAATCTCTTCTCCTTCTCTCCTTTATTAACAATGTCCTGGTCACAGTGGATCTCTTTCAGCTCCTTAAACACACCAAGCTGAATCCTGTCTCAGGGCCTTTGCACTTGTTATTTCCTCTCCCTGGAGAGCCTATCTTCTGCATATTTCTATGGTTTGTGCCTTCAGGTCATTCATATTTCAGCACAAAGGCCTTCTTTTTTCCTAACTAGAGTCTAATGACTTCACTCCTCTCTTTCCTTCATTATAGTCATCATATTGGTCCTATATGTAACAGAACATAAAACTATATTATTATTTGCTTTTTTATTCAATGTCTGCTCCATTACACTACAAGTCCATGACAGAACCTTGCCTCTGTTATAAACCAAGCATCTTTAAATAGTGAGTGGTACACAATAAGTATTTCATAAACACCTGCTGGATTTATTTATTATATGTGTATATAATAACATTAGCAGGGATCACTAAAGCCTAAGACTAAGGGAGAATTTGGGGGAAGGAGAAGACACAGTAGATTTAGGTTAAGGAAGTAATCCGTATTATCAGTTGAAATCAATCACTCATATAACTGCCTCTGATCCAGACAGCTTAATTCTCCCATGATTTTTCAGTTGACTTTCTTTGGATTACCTACATAATTGTAAGACATTAATCCCAAGGATTAAATATAATATGCCAGGTGAGATGGTGAGATTTTACAAGTGTAGAATAAAACTCTTGCTTGCATTCTAATTTTAAGAGCCATATGATATGACTAATTTGTATAGGGTTTATTCTTCTTCTAAAATCCCTAATACTTCTATATTTGTTTTTGTTAATCTTATCCATCCCCTACCACCTATTATCTCCCACAAGAGCAAAATCATTTCATCCAAACTGCACATAACTATATTAGTTTCCTGTCCTTTTTTCTACTACATTTGGTCCATTTTCTGGTTATAGTGTAAGTCATACCTCCCAACTTCATGACACACACAAATTTAGGCAGCAAGTTGTAGAAGTCCTCATTCAAGTTACTAACTGATCCTTTAAAACAATATCCTTTGATTCAATTCCTTCAACTATTATGAATCTAAAAATTTGATATTAACTTCATTTCATTAAATTCAGTGGTGCCTTAAAAGCCTTTCTTTGGCCACTTGTTAAAATTAACATTTCCTCCAATTTCTCGAAAGTGTGTTAAGTTGGTTCTGATTGGTTTTTTGAGAACTTAGTTCTGGGTCTTGGCAATTCTGTCCTTTTCTCAGTGCTCCCTGAGCTTTAAAAATGGCTTTAAAAATGCCTCGTAGGACAGAAGGAGTGAAGATGGTGGAGAGGTATGGGGCATGGGACTTCTCTAGTCCCTCAAACACGGCTGTATTGATGTCAGAGCACTTGGAACACCCAGGAAATCTATCTATGGAGTGACATAAAAGTCTCCATAGGTGGAAAGAGACAGGGTGGGAGGACAGAGGTGCGTGTATGCACGGACACAGAGGGGAGGGATCCTCTCCTATAGAGAGACAAAAAAGAGAGAAAGAGAAGCTGTGGACCACAGTATTGAGTTAGGACAAGTGAAGAACCTCTCCAGAACACGGATTGGGGAGTGAGAAATACAGAGAGGGCCAGTCTCTGCTTTGCAAACAGCCTTAGGAGCCAAAGATGGGGAGTTTTCAAAAGTGCCTGACTGCTATGTGCGTGTGCCAATGGGGGAGGGGAGCCAGCCCCCAGGGTGCTGTAGCCATCTCAGGGGAGCGCTGGGAGTGAACAGTAATGCCCATTCCAAGGACAGAAAACCCTGCAGGCACCAGCGATGTCAGCAGGGAGGAGTGATGCTATTCCAGAACTGGGTCCGCATGGTGAGTGATCCTTCTAGACATTGTTGTTTGAATCCCAGCTGCACACCTAGATGAGGGGGAGCCTGTAGAGCAGGGCAAGCCGGCCCCCTGGCATGGCTCTGTGAGGGCTTCCTGAAGAGTATGGTTTGAAACACCTGGTCCAGGGAGGAGAGACTGGAATGTCACCATTTTTCTCCCCATCACCAACATGGTGGCACTTGAGGGAACAGGACAGTGACCCCCCCAGTGGAGGCAGGACCTGATTACA
>NC_043700.1:119492147-119584207 GCF_006229205.1 Suricata suricatta
ACGCATATTTTTTTTTCTTTCTCTGCTTTGTTTCTTTGTTTAATCAGGAGTTTTTACTCTATTATTTTTATACCTTTCCTATATTTCCCTCTTCTTAATTTTCCTTTCTCTCTCTCTGGATTAAGACATAGAGCTTCTTTGATTCTCAGTCTTTTTTTTCTCATCCCTTTCATTTCTCTCTTTGTATGAGATCAGGTCTTTCCCTTTTATCCAGGGTTACTTCAACGAACAAATCAAAGCACACCTGGTGTGGAAGGCCTAAACAATCCACCACTGAGTAAGGAGGAGCTTTGTGTAAGAATGGTCAGTGGGATACAGCAGTCATATACGCAACAACATAGTGCATGCAACACACTACAAAAATACTTCCTGAAGTGCCAGGCCCTGGACAGTGTATGACCCCTTTTTAATATAGTAGTATTCTTAGATGTAGGACACATAACAAGCCATTAAAACACATAAAAGACAAAAACCTATCCATAATGATGAAAAGGAGGAATTCTCCTCAAAAGAAATTCCAGGAAGAAATGATAGCCAGAGAATTGCTCAAAAGAGACATGAACAATATATCTGAACAAGACTTTAGAATAATTGTCCTAAGATTAATAGTTGGGCTTGAAAAAAGCATAGAAGACAGCAGAGAATCTAATGCTGCAGAGATCAAAGACCTAAAGAACAGTCATGATGAATTAAGAAATGATATAAATGAGATGAAAAATAAACTAGGCACAGTGACAGTGAGGATGGAAGAAGCAGAAGAGAAAATAGGTGAAACAGAAGATAAAATTATGGGAAATAATGAAGCTAAAAAAAAAGGGAAAGGAAATTGCTAAATCACAAAAGAGAATTATAGACATAAGTGATTAAATGAAATAATATCCATATCATAAGAGTTCCATAAGAAGAAGAGAGAGAGAGGGGCAGAAGGTTTGTTTGAACAAATTATAGCTGAGAACTTCCCTAATCTGGGTTAAGGAAACAGGCATCAAACTCCAAGAGGTACAGAGAATTCCCTTCAAAATCAACCAGGTTAACACCACAACCTATCATAGTGAAACTTGCAAAATACAAAGATAAAGAGAAAATTCTGAAAGCAGCTAGGGACAAATGGGCCTTAACCTACAAGGGTAGACATGTAAGGATAGTAGTAAACCTGTCCACTGAAACTTGGCAGGCCTGAAGGGAATGGAAGGAAATATTCAATGTGCTGAATAGGAAAAATATGCAGCAAGGCTGTCATTCAAAATATAAGGAGAGATAAAGGCTCTCCCAGAAGAAAACTAAAGGAGGTCATGACCACTAAACCAGCCCTGCAAGGGGGTCTCTGTGAGTGGAATGCTGCAAAGACTACAAAGGACCAAAGACTACAAAGGACCACCACAAGCATAAAACTTAGAGATAACACAATGACACTAAATCCATATCTTTGAATAATCACTCTAATGGATGAAATGCCCCAATCAAAAGACATAGAGAATCAGAATGGATTAAAAAAAAACAAGATCCATCTACATCCTGCCTACAAAAGACTCATTTTATACCTGAGGACACCTGCAAATTCAAAGTGAGGGGATGGAGAACCATCTACCACACTACTGGATGGCAAAAGAAAGCCAGAGCAGCCTACGTATAATCAGACAAACTAGATTTTAAAACAAGGACTGTAACAAGAGATGAAGGACATTATATCATGATTAAGGGGTCTATCCATCAAGAAGAGCTAACAATTGGGGTGCCTGAGTGGCTCAGTTGGTTAAGTGTCCAACTTCAGCTCAGGACATGATCATGCGGTCTGTGAGTTTGAGCCCCACGTTGGGCTCTTGCTGACACCTCAGAGCCTGGAGCCTGTTTCAGATTCTGTGTCTCCCTCGCTCTGCCCCTCCCCTGCTCATGGTTTCTCTCTTGCTTTCAAAAATAAATAAAACATTAAAAAAAGAAGAGCTAACAATTGTAAATGTTTACACCCACAATGTGGAGGCACCCAAATATATGTCAATAAATAGCAAACATATAAATGTACAGATAATTGTACTGTGATTGTAGGGGACTTTAATATTCTACTTATAGCAATGGACAGATACTCTAGGCAGAAAATCAGTAAGGACTCTGAATGACTTATTGGACCAGATGGACTTCAGAACTTTTCATCCAAAAGCAGAATACACATTCTTCTCAAGTGCACATGGAACACTGTCCAAAACAGATCACCTACTGGGTCACAAATCATCCTTCAACAAGTACCAAAGATCGAGATGTGTAATTTCAGATCACAACGGTATGAAACTTGGAATCAACAAGACAAAATTTGGAAAGCCCCAAAATACATGGAGGTTAAAGAACATTCTACTGAAAAATGAATGGGTCAACCAGGAAATTAAAGAAGAAATTAAAAATATATATGAAAGCAAATGCAAATGAACACATGACAGTCCAAACCCTTTAGGATATAGCAAAGGCAGAAGAGGAAAATGCACTGCAATTCAGGCCTATCTCAAGAAGCAAGAAAGATCCCAAATATACAACCTAACCTTGCACCTAAAGAAGCTATAAAGGCAGCAGCAAAGAAGCCAAAGCCAGCAGAAGAACAGAAATAACAAAGATTAGAGCAAAATAAACAATATAGAATTAAAAAAAAAAGTAGAACAGATCAATGAATCTAACAGCTGGTTTTTTGAAAGAATAAACAAAATTGATAAACCCCTATCCAGACTTCTTAAAAAGAAAACCTAAATAGATAAAATCACAAATTAAAGAGGAGAGATCACAACCAACACTATAGAAATATAAACAATTATTTGAGAATACTATGAAAAATTATATGCCAACAAACTGGACAATCTAGAACAAATGGGCAAGTTAGACACCTACACACTACCAAAACTCTAACAGGAAGAAACCGAAAATTTGAACAGACATACAACCAGTGAAGAAACTGAACTGGTTATCAAATATCTCCCAGCAAATAAGAGTGCTGGGCCAGACTCAGGAACACTACAGGGATCTCCACTCTCACCACTGTTGTTTAACATAGTGTTGGAAGTCCTAGTCTCAACAATTACACAATATAACAAAATAAAAGGCACCCAAATTGGCAAAGAAGTCAAACTTTTACTCTTAACAGAGGACATGATACTCTGCATGGAAAACCTGGAAGACTCCACCAAAAAAATTGCCAGAGCTGATACATGAATTCAGCAAAGTTGCAAGATATAAAATCAATGTACAGAAATCAGTTGCATTTCTATACACATAAAATGAAGCAGCAGAAAGAGATATTAAGGAATCAACTCCATTTACAATTTCACCAAGAACCATAAAATCCCTAGGAATAAATCTAACCAAAGAGGTAAAAGATCTGAATGCTGAAAACTACAGAAAGCTTATGAAAGAAATTGAAGAAGACACAAAGAAATAGAAAAACATTCCATGCTCATGGATCAGAAGAACAAATAATGTTAAAAATGCCAATACCACCTAAAGGAATCTACACATTCAAGGCAATCCCAATCAAAATGGCACTAGCATTCTTTGCAGAGCTAGAAGAAACAATCCTAAATGTGTATTGAACCAGAAAAGACCCCAAAGAACCAAAGTATGTTGAAAAAGAAAACTGAAGCTGGAGGTATCACAATCTCGGGCTTTACCCTATATTACAAAGCTGTAATCAACAGGAAAGTATGGTATTGACACAAAAACAGACACACAGACCAGGGGAATAGAGAGTCCAGAAACGGACCCACAGATATATGGCCAATTAATCTTTGACAAAGCAGAAAAGAGTATCCAATGGAAAAAAAATGTCTCTTTAGCAAATGGTGATGGGAAAACTGGACAGCAAGATGCAGAATGAAACTGGACCATTTTTCTTACAGCATACACAAAAATAAATTCAAAATGGATGAAAGACTAAAGGAAGCCATCAAAATCCTACAGGAGAAAAAGATAGCAACCTTTCTGACCTTGGCCAGAGCAGCTTCTTACTCAACATGACTTGGAAGGCAAGGGAAACAGAAGCAAAAATGGGGGATGCCTGGGTTGCTCAGTCGGTTGAGTGACTTCGGCTCAGGTCATGATCTCATGGTTCATGGGTTTAAGCCTTGCTTCGGGCTCTGTGCTGACAGCTCAGAGCCTGGAACCTGTTTCAGATTTTGTTGTCTCCCTCTCTTTCTGCACCCCCCCCCTCATGCTCGGTCCCGGTCTCTCTCTCTCAAAAATAAACATTTAAAAAAATGAACTATTGGGACCTCATTGAAATAAAAAGCTTCTGCACAGCAAAGGAAACAATCAGCAAAACTAAAAGACAATCGACAGATTGAAAGAAGATATTTGCAAATGACATATTGGAAAAGAGTTAGTATCAAAAATCTATAAAGAACAAACTTAACACCCAAAAAACAAATAACCCAGTGAAGAAATGGGTAGGAGACATGAATAAACACTTTCCCAAAGAAGACATCCAGCTAGCAGACAGACAGATAAAATGATGCTCAACATCTTCATCACCAGGGAAATACAAATCAAAACCACATTCAGATACCACCTCACAGTGGTCAGAATGCCTAAAATTAACAGCTCAGGAAACAACAGATGTTGGCAAGGATGCAGAGAAGGAGGAACTCTCTTGCACTGTTGGTGGGAATGCAAACTGATGCAGCCACTTTGGAAACAGTATGGAGGTTCCTCAAAAAATTAAAAACAAAATTACCCTATGACCCAGCAATTGGACTACTAGGAATTTATCCAAAAGACACCAGAGTTCGACTGATCCAAAGGGGCATATGTACCCCAATGTTTACAGCAGCCATATCAACAACAGCCAAATTATCCAAAGAACCCAAATGTCCATCCACTGATGAATAGATAAAAAAGAGGTGGTATATATACACAATGGAATACTACTCGGCTTTGAAAATGAATGAAATCTAGCCATTTGCAACATGGATGGAACTGGAGGGTATTATACTAAGTGAAATAAGTCAGTCTGAGAAATACAAATATATGATTTCACTTATACGTGGAATTTGGGAAACTTAAGAAATGACCATGGGGAAGGGAGGGAAAAATAAGGTATAAACAGAGGAAGATAAACCGTAAGAGACTCTTGAAAACACAACAAACTGAGGACTGAGGAGGTGGAGAATATGGATGATGGACACTGAGAAGGGCATTTGTTGGGATAAGCACTGGGTATTGTATATAAGTGAGGAATCACAAGAATCTACTCCTGAAGCCAAGACTACACTATATGTTAGCTAACTTGACACTAAATTAAAAATAAAATAAAATAAAATTTTTAAAAAGCTTCCTAGATTTTTTTTTAGGTGACCTCAAGGTCAACAAGTTTATAGTTCAGAAGTTTTTTTCTTTTTAAAAAATCAGTACTGCATTTACCTGTTCCAACTCTTCTATTTTCTTTCCTACTCTCCAGGACTTATTTTTATGCATATAGCATTACTCAGCAAATCTCTTCTGTAAGTTCTCTCAATACTTGGGTTATAAATCACTGAGAAAAACCAGACTACTAAGAGCTCATTTAGAATCCCTTTCTTCTTTTATTACTATTTATTAATTTTGAGAGACAGAAAGAGAGTGGGGGAGGGGCAGAGAAAGAGAGAATTCCAAGCAGGTTCTGCACTGTCAGTGCACAGCCCAACATGGGGTTTGAACTCATGAACCTGAGCTGAAATCAAGAGTTGGACACTCAACCAACTGAACTACCCAGATGCCCCTAGAATCCCTTACTACCTGAAACTTTAATTCCTTCCAGAATGTAAGTAAACCTAAACTTTTTCAGTATTTATCTCTGATTTTTGTTTGCCTGTTTATATCTCCCGACAATGAGCATTTGTTAATTTATAGTAACCTTTGACATCACTTTTTTATCTCTTGAAATAATGTCTAGCTGTTTTTTTGTCTAGCTGTTTTAAATTTATATTTATTTATATTTATACTACATTTATATTTTTTGTGTGTGAATGTGCATTTTCTTAACATGCATGAGGTACTGCTTCACTATCCCTGCTAAGAGATTTGCTGATTTTAATGAAGAGATCTTTGATTCTGCTGCAGTAAACAAAGAATAATGTGGTAATAGGTTTGTTTAAAACCTTTACTTCTGAGGGCACCTGGGTAGCTCAGTCAGTTAAGCATCTGTCTCTTGAGGCTCAGACCTTGATTTCATGGTTCATGAGATCAACCCCTCATCGGGCTCTGTGCTGGCTGACACCACAGAACCTTCTTGGGATTCTCTCTCTCCCTCACTTTCTACTTTCTCCCCCAATCATTCTCTCTCTCTCTCTCTCACTCTGTCTGAAAATATATAAATAAAAACATTTAATAAAAAAGTAAATAAAAGTGTCACTTCTCATTAAAATCTTTCAGAAATTTATTCTCAATAGTTTTTTTCTTTTTAAAAATTTTTTAATGTTGATTTATTTTGGGGAGAGACAGAGCGTGAGTGGGATAAGGGTAGCGAGAGGCACAAAATCCGAAGCAGGCTCCAGTCTCTGAGCCGTCAGCATAGAGCCCAGTGTGGTGCTTGAACTCATGAACCAAAAGATGGTGACCTGCACCAAAGATGGACACTTAATCCACTGAGCCACCCAAGCACTCCTCTCAGTAGTTTTTTTCTCATGAATGAGTAGGATATTGAAACAAAGAATAAAGTACGTGAAAAGACAAAATAAACATATAGCTCTAACTCAAAAAATTGCCTTGATTTCATCCTAGCTTTAACATACTCTATTCAAAGCAATAAATACAGACTCATCAGGAGTAATTAATTAGGTGCAACTGGAAGATGAACACCTTCACAATGTTGGACAAGCAGCAGCATTCAACATACACCTGTCAGTAGTCATCAAAGAGAAAAATGAAAGGAGAAACATAGTTGAGACTGCTTTTAAGATTAATTTAATGTGAAATCAGAGTTCTTTAATTTGACTATGAAATGGAAAATTAATATGTCTAAATATCCAACCTATGTTTTACACATTATGTAATACATTATTTCAATTTTCTTTTATAAAATCATACTATCATAATAAATACATCACATAATATAAAGGTAGAAAACCGTGGTCTTCTGGAACTTTCAACATGAATGAAATATGTACAATTGAATAGCAACACAGACAATTAAGCCTTCCATCATGGATGAAGACAGCCTATTATCAAAGCATTTAATTAATTTACGTTTGGCTTTTTTTAAATTAAAAAATAAACTGCAGGAGGAGCCTTCAATAGTACTTTTAGTCAAGAAGTTACATTACTTTTACTTTTGAATTTAATTCAATAAAATAATTTTGTTGTATAATTTACCTCCCTAACGGTGAAGCAGAAAGAATTTATGCAAATAGCATTGTAAGAGAAGTACTGGAGGTATGATAAAACTTCTAAGGAACTTAATGCATTCAATTCTCTGCAGAATGTAAATAAGCCACAACTTTTTCAGAATTTACATCTGGGTTTTGATGATTTTTATTTGCTTGTTTATATCCTTCAACAACTAGCATATGGACTATGAACATCAATTTTTGTATATTACAAATACTGATTTTTATTATTTTTTTTATCTTTATAAGTCTTCCCAAAATAATTTGGAAAAAGTTTGCAAGTATCTCCATAATTAGACAGAGAAATGAACAATTTGTGAGTGGAAATGCATAGTGTAGATATGAACTATGTTTCTTGCTTCAATGATTTTCAAGCACCAGTCTCCCAAGGAACTGAAGTGCAGTACTTACTCATGCTCAGTAGGTGGCGACCTTTACATTACACAGCGGCCACCAAACCAGCATTTGCATACGACAGGATAATCCACCAGTAGAAAATGAAGAGATAAATTACAAATGTTCCATATTTTGCAATAGACAAAAATTGCTTGATCATATACCTATTTTTTTAAACCTATGAACTTTTTTCTAGGTTGATGAATGTACTTTACATTAGTATTATGATGGTGTCAGCTAAAAGATTTTATCTGGCTGTTATAATTTTTATTTTTTAAAATTAGACTCTGTCGTGGAATCCTTTGTCCTGTGTATTTTTGAGCAAATCCACCTGTTAATTCTTTACTTCACAAAAATATGTGAGAATATGAGGCTAGGGAATGATTTCCTGATTTTTCTGTGTCGCTTATGAAGAATAATAGTCTTAATTTACTGAAATGACATGTGTCTTAAAAAGGATATGTAACAGAGGTACCTGGGTGGCTCAGTCAGTTAAGCATATAACCCTTGGTTTCTTTAGACTCAGGTCATGATGTCACATGGGTTTGAGCCCGTGTCTGGCTTTGTGCTGACAGTGAACAGCCTGCCTGGGATTCTCTCTCTCTTCCTCTCTCTCTGCCCCTACCCTGCTTGCACTCTCTATCTCTCAAAAATGAATAAATAAACCTTGGAGGGTGGGAAAGAGCATGTTAACAGAATCCAGTATATTTGTGAAACAGCAATTGAAGGAAGATTTGGCTCAGGTCAGCAAACTGTTTCTTCACTAATCTAGTTTACGTGGGTCATAGGAACATCTGTGAACAAATAAAATTTTTTAAAACCTGCTATAAAAAGAATATGTTTGGAAATACTTATGAATTTTTTTGCTTTCTAAATTTTCAACAAATGTACAAAGATAGGTTTCTATCCAAGAAGTAACATAAGATCTGTTCTGACGATCTTTAGCTAGAAAGCATGTGGATATTACTGAGTGCTATGGGACAGCCTATATATAACAGGATTTTTCCACCTAGTGTTTCAGCTTTGTGAAATGTAATCAGTGACTGGAGTTTGGACTGTTTTCCTTCCAAAGGGAGAGGCAGTTACTCCTCCCTTGAGGAGTATTTTAAGTCTTTGAAAATTAGAAATCTGTGTCACACATTATTCTTAACCATATGAAAAATCAGAACCTACCATCACTTAAGAGAGATAAAAGAATGATAAAAGTATGTTTTGATGATAATTTTGTAAATCTTTTTGCTAATTCAAATGCTATTATTTATTTATATAGACCCATACATGCACATTTTATTTTATTTTTATTTTTATACTAGTTTATTGTCAAATTGGTTTCCATATAACACCCAGTGCTTCTCCCCACAAGTGCCCCCCATCTTGACCATCACCCCCTCTCCCCCTCCCCCTTCAGTCCGTGGTTCGTTTTCAGTATTCAATAGTCTCTCATGATTTGTGTCCCTCCCTCTCCCCAGCTCTCTTTCCCCCTTCCCCTCCCTACGGTTCTCTGTTAGGTTTGTCCTGTTAGACCTAATGAGAAGCACGAACATTTTAAAACTACTTATTAAATATTTTACTATATAGTAAAAACCAAAAAATGAGGAGATCAAGAAAATCACCCTTAAGATAAACTGTATGGTGCATTTTAGGTATATATGTTTTTTTAAAGTTATCTTCCAACTAAATTTTCTATGGCCTATGGACTCCTCCAGTAAGCCACATATTATTAAGAGCTTTCCATTTGCTAACATGTTGCTAATAACTACAGTTGTTGCTTCTTTTCAGTTCATGTTGTAAACTAGACTCTTAACTTTAAACTTCTTCATTTCCTTAGGAATGATAAAATTTTGTCTATTGGTTTTTTCCACTAAGCATTTCATACATCCATTTCTACAAGGATTCAGCTATTGTCTTACCACAGGAGTCACTGAACTGTTCATGTTGAAACAGATCAAAAACACAAAGGAAGAGGGATTAAGAAACAAATGTTCCGTTAATTTTAAAAAGTATATTCCACAACATTTAACAAACAGATAATGCCGGGGGAAAGTATCAACTCTTGCCAATCAGACTGCCCAAGGTAGAAGAATTCTCCTTCCAAGCAACTTAGCTTTGATTCCACTTTACCTACAGTCTAGATATTAATGTCTTGATTTTTTTATAAAAAGTTGTCTTATATTGAATTTATAGTCAATTAAAAGCTATGTATGCTATGCTGCTAACAATTTCCTTAAAATTCAAGAATTAGGGAATGGGAGAATATGCATTTATGTGTAATTAGAAACCATTAGTTAGTGCTAACTCGTGCCAGATATGGTGGGAACACTGTAACTCTTGTGTTCAAAGAGCTTATACTTTAGTTAGGTATATAGGACATGAAGACAAAGAGCTGTTATCCAAAACAGAAAAAGAGATACTTCAACAGAGAAACAACAATCCTTCCAACCACGTCCGAGTCAGTGACTCCACTTAAGAATAACCTTTTTTTAAGCCTAATCTATTAAATTGATACTAGTATAGAAAGGCAGCTGGTATGTATTATGGACTGAATTGTTTCTGCCCCCGCCCCCCAAATTCATATGTTGAAGCCCTAACACCCCACTGTGACAGTATTTTGATACAGGGCCTATAAGAAGGTAATTAAGGTTAAAGGAAGTTATAACAGTGGGGCCCTAATCCAAGAAGACTTGTATCGTTATAAAAACAGGAGACACCAGAGCTCTCCCTGTGTGTCCACAGAAGAAAGGCCATGTGAGGACACAGTGAGAAGGTGGTCATCTACAAGCCAGATAGAAAGGCCTCCCCAGAAAGGCACCCTGATAGCATTTTTTACTTGGACTTCTAATTTCTAAAACTGTTAGAAAATAAATTTCTGTCGTTTAAGTCACCGAGTCCATGGTATCTTGTTGTGACAGCCTGAGCTAATACAGTATAGTTCTAATTTGAGTTAATTTGCCAGAGATTAATCTTACAATCCTAACACCTACTTTCAAATTACATTTGTATATTTTTTTATATTTGTATGCTTATATATTTATATTGCATGTATACTAAATGTCCATTTATATATTGAATGTATAGATCTTACTTACACAGTCACAGTTGCATCCAGAAATACCATGCCTACCAGAATCCCTTTTCCTTCTAATTTTTATTATTATATGAAGACTCTTGTCTTCAAAGAGCTCATAACTAGTTGGAGATTTACGACATGCAAACACCCATAATACATATTAGAAAAGGAGGAGTAGAAATTATACAGTTTATTACTTCAGAACTAAGATTACCGCCACTATGGAGGGTGGAGGTGGTACACTGGGGGTGAGTCCGTGTGGCTGGAAATGCAGGAAGGAGTAAAAAAATCTTGGAAGAGGGAGGATTTGCCTTCAGGCCAGTCATTCTCACTGGCACACCATGGACATTTGGGGAAGGATCACACTTCATTCTGTGAAATTATTCAGAGCCTTACAAGGAGGTTAGCATCCTCAGCCGCCCACTAGCAGCCTCCAGACCCTGTAAGATCTATGTTATCCCTCTAAGCGTTTCCAAAGGTAACTCAGGGGGAATATCTCCTCCAGGAGAAAACAGAAGGTAAATTTTTAAGAATTTGAAGAAAACAGCAGAGGTGAAGCTTTTCATTGATTTATTTATATAGTCTTGACTATATTTCATTTCTAAATAGCTTTACCTATTCATTATTCCCAGAATGCTTCTGATGTAATCACTAAATAAACATCCTTCACTCAAGGCAAAGGAAAGTAATGTACCCTCTTTTTGTCTGTTTGTTTATTTGTTTTGAAAGATAGCTTGTACAAGCTGGGGGGAGGGGCAGGGAGAGAGCGAGTCCCAAGCAGGCTCCCTGTTGTTAAGCACAGAGCCCAATGTGGAGCTTGATCCCATGAACTCTGAGATCATGACTTGAGCTGAAATCAAGTTGCACACTTAACTGACTGAGCCCATAGCTGCCTGATGTATCTCTTTTTGATTTCCATACACCTTGCAGGCTGCCTAACCTGATCTTCCACTTTAATAATTTCCCTAAATGCTGTTTGTAATCTGGGTTGCAAATTCAAGAAGGGATTAGAAGCAACAAAGACAGAGAGAATGAAGGGAAAATGAGAATAAGAAGTGAGAAGAACCCATGCTACTGAGGTCCAAAGTGGGATTTAGGAGCTATAATAACCCTTCCAGGTTGTCCCTACTGGGGCTTAAATGGCCAGGCTTTCTACTCCCCTCCTCCGTTTCAGTCAGCTCATGGCATGTACACAGTCCCATGAAGCTGCGGCTCTGGAGGAAGGGGATCTGCAGCTGAGGTGACACATGAAGGGGCTGACGTCTGAAGGCCATCTGCTCTCTCTACACACACACACACACACACACACACACACACACACACACACACACAGAGCAAATAGTGGCTATCGAGTCTTCTACTGAACAACAGCTGGAAGGGCTTCAGAGTGTCCACCACCGACACTTACTTCCTATTTCAGAGTAGAAACTCGGGGTCAGGAACTAGTGAGTTACAAATTGGGAGTCTCAAACTCAGAATTTCTCTCTCCTTGCTTCCTACTATCCTGGAGTACTGATGTCTATTTTGGAAAGAATGAGCAAGGAAATATTTACTTGGTTTAAGTAATTTTCTTGAATGGGATAAACAAAAAGAAATGAGCTCAAACAATTCTTGGTTAAGTTTTTACAGATACTGACCTATGAAGAAAGCATTACATGTCTAATTTCTTTTTTAAATAAGGGTTTGTTTTTTTCTGAGAGAGAAGAGCACAAACAAGCAGAGGAGGAGCAGAGAAAGAGAGGCAAAAAGAGAATCTCAAGCAGGCTCTGTGCTATCAGTGCAGAGCCCAAAGCAGGGCTCAATCAGTCTCACAAACGGCAAGATCATGACCTGAGCTGAAACCAAGAGTCGGACCCTTAACTGACTGAGCCACACAGATGCCCCGATATGTGTCTAATTTCTGTATGTTGGCAGTTTTGTTTTTGAATGTCTTTATGTGTGTTTTATAGCTGTTCCCCACAAATAGATTACCAACATATATTACAATAATGCCTCATTTTCCTAAGTCTTCAATAAATCTAACTGGAAAAGCATTAAATTGATACCTATGCCCAGAGCAGCACTAATAAGTGAATGCGCTTTATTTAGCTTTCATAAAACTTTGATAAACCACCCTGGTTCTTTATTTTTCTATTTTTCTTGGAAGTGCTTAGATAGAAGACAACCTCTCATTCAAAATGCCGTGGACAGTATGGAGAATACAAGTTATATGCAGAGGTATTACATTTTTATGTCATGCTTCCTGTCACATACTACATTTTGGCTACACTGTCCTTTCTGTTCTGTGGACTTGCCACACTCCTGTTCACCTCAGGGTTTCCACGCTCCTTTTTTCTGCCTTGAACATGACCCCAAATCATCACATGGCTGACTCGTTCTCCTGTCTCAGGTGATGGCATTAACATCATCTCCTCAGAGATCCACACAACCTAAGGAATCCCTCCCTAGGCCAAATTTCCTTTATAGTAATTTACCTTAGTAACACAATTATCTCAGATCACCTTGTTTATAGATTTATCTGTTACTCATTATTTATAATCCCTAGTCCATATCGGTGCCTGGCATTTAAGTATTTAGTAAATATGCGTGTGAAAGAATAACTAAGGCAATAAATGAGTATTTGTGATTTATATGATTTAAATATACATCAGAAATGCAGCAATTACGAACATTTTCAACTGCAAAAATCAATTCATCCAGATTTCCAATAAATTTGAATAAAAGATGGGACAGCTACTCTCTACCTTAATATCATAATTTTTATTAAATAAGCTCTCTACAATATTTTTATCTCAGTCTTCCAAAGGGCATAATGATGTATAAAATGAGCATATTTCTGTTTCCACAAACAATATATTTTTCAAGGTAACAAAAATATTCACTTTGTGGGAAACACTCCATCTTTTGACTAGGAAAACCTTGTAAAAATGTTGAAAATTCTTAACTTTCAAATTTCACATTAAAAACAAGCCTATGATAAAGTCTGTATAAGAGAGAAAAACAAAAACAAGCTATAAATTAGGTCACCAGACTTACAATAATATTTCCGCAAGGAGATTTTACAGTCTTGGGCTAGCTTCTAAGCTAGGAATACAAGATGTCCCAGAAGACTAACTTAATGCAGGAATTCAACCTCTGATGGGGTCAGATGGAGTGTCTTTTGTGATCTTGACTGAACACTTACACTCAAACACAGACCCTTCACTTATCTAAGTATATGCTTCCAACGAGACATTAAATACTTTTTTTTTAATTAGGAAGGTATTAAACTCTTATTTCCAACTATATTTATTTCAAGGTATAAAGTTCTCTACATGTTCTCCTGTCTTTATTAGGGGGAGATTATTTTATTTACCTAAAACTCTCATTCTAGTTGCTCTCTCTCAACTCTATAGTTACTTGGGAAATTTGGCTCTTGGTGGGGAATGCTGTGTTTATTCCACCATTTACTTAATGAGAATTTGATTTCACCTACTTTCAAATATCATCTGTTGAGATGAATGAGAATTATTAGGTATAGGAAAGCCTGGTCTAAGAAAGTCTGCCTTCCTACAGAGGCCAGAGACACAGTAACAATGGATTGACGTTAGGATCATAATATCACAAAGCAGTATCTGAAGAACTGCTGCAGTAAAAGACAAACATCTGAGCATATTATGAAGTACAGTGGAAATGAGCATAGGCAAATCTTAGCATTATTTTTAAACACACCTGGTGTGCTAAATTTTAAATCGTAATCAATCACTAACTGAAACCGTTAGTTCCTCCAAATTATCAGGCAGTTGACCTGGTCTATGGTGACATCAAAGCAAAAAAAGACCCTGCAAAAATAGAAATGCCTTTAATGGGGGTGCCTGGCTGGCTCCATTGGTAGAGCATGGAACTCTTGATCTCAGGGTTGTGAGTTCAAGTCCCGCACTGGGTATACAGCTTACTTACAAAAAATAAAATAAAATAAACTTTAAGTATCTTGAATGCACGGAAATCCTTCAGTAATCATTTCCCACAAAGCCCAATGCTATCTTGTGCCACAGTCTAACTAATCTTCTTGTTACTCACATAAGATATTCTATCAAGTAACATGACAATTCAGGTAAAAAAAACAAATACAAGCCTTTGTCATATTCCACACTCATTTTAGCAGGCCTGCAAAATTAAAAATGTTTTCCAAATGAAACATCAAAAGAATTATTTATCTTATGTAAATGGTAGTGTAACACATCTTGGATGACATGGTTACTAGCTTCAGGCAAACAGAAAACAATTACAAAGCTAAGTTAAAGGCAACTTTATTATAGTACTTTTCCAAACTACAAAATGCATTTATTATTGAGTGTATAACTAATATATAATACATTATATTACAAAACAGAAAGCACTTCTGGTCAGATGTTAGCTTGCATGTATTGCCCAAAACATAGCTTCCTGGGAACCGCGGGAACACACAATTGTTTATATCACTACGTAAAATACTTCTCTGATGTCACATAAAGAATCATTTATAACTTATTTTATGTTCATTTAAAAACAAGGCAAAGTTATCTTTTTACTTCTTACTAGTTAGCACTTAGAAGTTGTTTATACCCTAAAAACATCCACCAGTTTAGAAATATTTCCTTTGGTAAAAAGTAGCATTTTTGAAACTAAGCAAACCAAAAGAACACTCTTATTTCCCCATTGCAAATAGGGGCAGAATTCTCTGCTTTCCTTTATTAGGAGCCAAATTTGGGCCTCCTTTTCATAGCCATCCTGACTACCTGCTTTAAAAAAAAATACCCAAATCTACAATAAACTCTATTCTAATAAAGTCTTCTCTGTTTTATCTTATCTCCTCACATTTGCTTAGAGTAATTTACAACCCACGTTGAACAGTAAGTAATAATGAATTCATAAGTAATCTTGGGAAATGTAATAACATAAAGGAAGTATTTTCCAAATTAGATGAAATGCTCATCTGTCTATGCTTCACACAGCCAACCAAATTCAACTTACAGAAAGAATTCCTCTTCCAAGCTCACTACCCTAATAACAATGGAAACAGATGGAAATCCACTGCATAGATCCAGTCCCTTACTTTGCTCTCTTCGTTTAACATTTATGAGCTACTGACTAGCACAAAACAAATTCATCTTCCTCTTTTTCACAATAGCAAGAAATGGTTAGAAAAGTATAGAAAAGGTTTCTATTTTTTTTGTAGGGCAAATTTAATACAGACTTTGCTACGAGGTTGGAAAAAAGGAAAAAGTGAATGAAAAGGTATGTGCTGGCTGCTTGGGGCGGGGGGCAAGACTCATAAATCACTGTACGTTAAGAGCACGTGCTGAAACTTCATGGTGCCAGTCACGTAATTTTGTGTATTTGGGACTAAAGACGTGAAGGGGTATCTTTTCCCTGTGGAAATAAAAGAAGAAAAGAAAAGAAAAGTGATAGAAGAGTCATAAGAAAGAGAAAGAAAAAGTTTCTATGTTTAGCTCATCATGCAGAAAACATGCTTGACAAAAGCTTAATTTCATATAGCTGTTTTATTTAATAGCAAAGATTTAAGGGTAGAGCATTTTTATAAATGTAGAAATTAATCTATAGAGCCCTCTTGGAAACATCCATTTTTATGCCCAAAATGAAGTTACTACAAGCAACACATAAACTCATTCACAGAGATCTGTAGCGTTAGCAAAGCATCCCCAAATGTACTCCTCTGCCCACTTACTTCAATACTAGAGGAACTTAACCTTACACATGAAGTCCAGACAATATCTACTAATTTAAAAATCTCTACGTTTTTTAAATCCCACATTTAGGTCGCACAAAAGACACCAAAGTTAAATGCTTAGCTTCTAGTTACAAACACAAAATGCCATACCATTACACTTCAAAATACGAAAAAACAAATTGAGACCATTCATGAAAGGAAAGCATTCAATTTACCAAAAGAATGGACAACTTACTTTGCCTTCTTTGTATTTTCAGTTTCTGATTCTTTCACTGAAATATAATAAACAATATCAATATTAAATTACCTTTTTTAATGTGAAAAATCACTTAAGCAATTACCTATACCCATCGATACCAAATGGTCGAGTTGCACGAAGACACTAAGAAACATTCCCAATCATGCTGTCACCAGCTGCATGCTACAGTCAGTGCTGCTCTCACGGCCACACTTTTCAGGGTGACTCTCCGGGCGTGGTTTCTTATTTACATTACCCGGACTGCGTATGGCACACTTGAAGTGTAAACTGCCTCAGGAAAATCACTGTTTTCCAATAATCACCCATCTGTCTAAATGCTATTCTTTATGGCAAAGAACATTCATCTCTTAGAACCCCTGGGGTTTCACTTACGATGTTCAGTCCCGGTGATTTGGGCGAGGATTCGGAAAGAGCGGGACTGAGTTGTCCCGGTCCTTGGACGCCAGTCTTCGGTGTCCTCCATCAGTCTCTTCTTGCTGGCATCACTGTGAGTCGGTATGTGATAAAACTCCGTATTGCGCTCCACAATGTGTTTCCTTGGTGGGCTATGGTTAGGAGAGAAAGAAAGGATTAAACATTTTTAAGGTATGTTAAGGATACGATATCCTCTGCCAAATAATTTATAATAAATTTAACATCAGTGTTCTTTTTTTATCTTATGCTTTTCCAAGTGCACTCAGACTCAATTTTCTTAAAAAAGCATCCTTCTAAAATAAAGTAGACCTGCTTTTTCTTTAACTAGTAAAAAAAAAAAAAAGCAATTCATATGTTAACATAAAATAATAGTACATATAACTATTCAAGAGAAAGGTTACCGTTTAGGTGGTGTTTTCCTTTTAATTGACAGAAGAAGGCAGCAGAAGAGAGATTCCAAGCATAAAGAAAAGGAAAAGAGTAAGAAAAGGAAGAAAATAATGAGAATTGAATAGTGCCCAGTAGTTAAAATTTTTTTGAAATTACCTGTATTATCCTTCTATCTATCTTATGCCTAACAAAACAGATATGGACTATATTCACAACCAGTGACCAGTGGTCAGTATCAATAGGTTGCCAAAATGTACTGATTTTTACAAAAAAATGAACAAATCTTCACTAGGCCCAGGAACTAAGAATGCTTTAGTACAGGCTAAGACATCAATTCCAAACACAATTTCAAAAAGGGTCAAGACTGTTACTTTCTATAGTTTTCTCATTCCTGTGTATAGACATCCCTCATCCTAAATAAAGCTGTGTGCAGGGTCAGTGCAGAGAGTAAAGAGTGTAGTATATCAGAAACCAATGAAATATTTATCAAAACACCAAGATGTAAATCTTGGCTCTGTGACTTTTTAGATGTGTGATTTTGGACAAGACAATCTCACTGAGCCTGGGCTTTTTTTTTTTTTTCATTTATAAGATAAGAATATCACATACAAAGTAGCACTGTTCTGAGCATTAAATGAAATAATATACGTGAAAGAGATTTTGTAAACTACAGAACCCAAGAACTTTGAGTTTGCTAAGAACATTCATTTTTCTACTAACAAATCATAAATAATAAGTAACTTGTAATATATATTGACATTCTAACCTAAGATCTACTGAACTTAATGAATACTCAGTTCTCTTCCCCTACCCACTCCTGTCCCCAAATATGACAAACGCAAACTTTTGGAATCACTGAGTCTAATTTCAGGAGAGAAAAAGGAGCCTAAGTCTGGACTAGCAGACTGAGATTCGAGCAGAGAAAGGGCTCAAGGAGTGTCAGATGCTGGGTATATCACTGCTAGAAAATCACAGTACTATCACAGAATGCCAGTTGACTGTTGTCATTTTAATAGTTACATTACAAAACTGTCTCGATACACTCAAAGAATTTTTGCCCAGTGAAGAACATGATAAGATATTAATATGAACAATGGCAACAGATAATCATTTCAAGCACTACCTTCTTCACTTAATGTGTGTTTCGTGCTAGTCATTTAATTTCTCCAAATCTCAATTTTACCCACCTGAGAAAAGGGGATTGTATCAACCATAAAAAGTTGTTTTGAGGAGTAAATACCATAGATAATGTATGTAAAGTGCTTTCCAAAGTACCTAATACACAGTGATGATCACACAATGTGTTTTCTTCCATGATTAGTAAAAACATTGTTTGCTGTGCATATTCTAAGATACGGGTTGTCCACATATGCAAAGAACAGAATCAATAATATTTACACATAAAATCAGTAACATTTATAGTTTATGGTAGAATTCTAAGACTCCAGAAGTGAAATATCTAATATTTTACTAATTAACTTTACTAATTACTTTTACTAGTATTAAACAAAACCTACCCCTTTTTAAAACAGAACTTTAAAAAATTAGAACAGGCATAGAGTACTTCATAAACATATTACATATGGCAGATATAATTTCCTAAACAGATAACACTTTATGTTATACAATTATGTGAAAATTTTTATATTTAGCTATGAAACTTAGTTTAAATTTCTCTATAATTCGTTAATGTATGTAGTTTACTCTTAAGTGGTACCAGTTTCCAGTATAAAACTATTTTCTATAAAATATTTGGTCTGTAAAAATACAAAACAATAGTGTCACTAAGAATAAGTACACTAAGAATAATAAAATGACACCACTTAAGAATACTTCTCCGCCATGACATACTTGCAGAAAGCATGGTGCACCTCAGCCCCTGTGATATTCTCCACAGCGTAAGGCCCTGTGTTAAGTGATATGAGGTTTCTACACTCTATGCTCTAATGTCTGTAATTAAAGAGAATAATCTCAATTATTTTATTTTTAAAAACATATTTGGGTTAGAACATAAATTTAAGAGCAAGTAATTTATTTCAAAAATATTCACAATTAGCAACTTTATTCAAATTAAAAAAAAAAAAAAAACTTAACAAGGGAGGCCCAAACCAGTCACTACCTCCAGCATACACTGTTGACAATACTTATCTCCCTGAAGGTTCAGCTTACTCAGTTTTTCCACTGCAGAAGTGGGAAACACACCCACTGATTTATATGAAGTTCTCTAGCATGGAAAATGTTTCCTAGGCTCCTTATAACATACGTGAAAATTCTTGCAAGGAGAAGACACTAATAAAGTTTGCCGGTGGTATTAAAATGAAAACAGGATGGAAAGTTACAGAGAGACAATGATGAAAAGTACAAAAGGAACCACCGATTAGGTACTTACACGGTGCCAGGGTTACTGAAGGAGAAGTAATACATACAAAAACGATGTGATAAAGTAGAGACGACATTGATGTTCCCAGGATAATGAAAAATAGACAAAGATGAGGCAAAGATAAAGAAGGAAAAAGGGAAAAGAAAAACGATGAGAAGAAAACAAAAAACAAAATAATGAAATTTAAAACAATTAACTTACAAGAAGATATTACACAAACATCATGCTTCAAAACAAACATGTAAACACAGACAAAAATGAACAAATGTTAGTCAAAATTCTGTTATACTGTTAACAGAAAAATCCACTATTTAAAGATATCTTTAGGTTTATATAAATTCTTTTTGGCAGGAATCCAAATTCCTATTGTGTTCCTAATAAAAATGAAGAAACTAAAACAATAATTAGATGTACTATGTAGAAATGGAATGTTTTAGAGTCACTTAAAATCTGAGCAGAATAAGAGAAAGTTTCATTCACACAATATATGAAGTATATATTAATAGCAAATGTAATCTTCTAACAAACATTATCCTGAACCATTAAAATAAAAACCTTAAAAGCCAAAAAGAAAAGAAAAGAAAGGAAAAGAAGAGAATCACTATATTTTATACCTGAAACTAACATAACACTGTATGTTAACTAACTGAAATTAAAATTAAAACCTAAAAGCCAAAAAAGTTATCCTGAAATGTATATTATAAAGAAATATTATGCTATGCTATTTTATTGTTTCTCTTATTTTTTTTTTAAATGTGATTATAGGGGCACCTGGGTGGCTCAGTCATTTAAGAATCTGACTTTGGCTCGGGTCATAATCTCACAGTTCACGGGTTCGGGCCCCACATCAGGCTCCATGCAGACAGCTCAGAGCCTATAGCCTGCTTCAGATTCTGTGTCTCCCTCTCTCTCTGACCCTCCTCTGTTCATGCTCTGTTTCTCTTTCTCTCTCAAAAATAAGTGAACATTAAAAATTTTTGAATGCAAATGTGATTATAATAGAAAATATAAGCAGCATACTGGATCGTAAATAATGGGCTATCACTAAACTTTTGTCTCCTCTGTGTGTCATTGCCACCACTCTTAGTCACAAGCAAATCCCAGTAAGTTCAGAACAGATTTATAGGAACCCATACGTTTGGATTATCAGTGACCTACTTATTGTTCACAAAGGCATGTCTGATATGATATAGTAAAGGAACTACATTAATAACATCTGAAGAAGGGAAACCTCAAGACATAATTCATTCACACAGCCTATTAACCATACAATCATCAAAAACAAGTATCATTTATATCCCATTATGAAAAGAGAAGACTGAAGTATAAACTCTACATAGTTTGTGAAAACACTATTGAATCAATTCTTCTGCAATGAAGTTTAGTCAGAGTAACTAGCAATTCATTAAGAACACAGTGACAAAGACTGCCTTTAATACTAAGACTGGCATTGTAGCTATATTTGTTACCTATGTATCAAGATCAATTTCATAAACTCATCAGAGGGTGGAGTTTCAGTGAATAGGGGTGGGATGCTGGGGTTAAGCTTACCCTTCTCTAGCCACAATGAAAAGCCTTCTTTCCTCTGTGTTACTATTTTAAATAGCAGGGAAGCAGTTTTTCAAAATAATCTCCCCTGAACTGAATTTTAGATATATAATTAAGCCTTTTAAAGTTTAAGGGAAGATTTTTATATTAACATGAAGTTGGGAGGGAAATATTCTATGGTGTAGTGAGTGGCAGCAGGTGTAGACCTGACTGGCTTCAACCTAAAGATGCCAATTTGTACATGTCCAATAAATGCTCCCATGTATTTCAGAGAATGTGCCTAAGAGGAATGGCCCATCGTGTACTGCAACAGCATTTGTGCCAATGTGACCATGAGAAGACCAGGCTTCTCACCCTGGCGATGTTGCTCACTGCCCCTGTGTCCTGAACAAGGTGCGATCTACAGAAGCCTCTTTCCTCAAATGTGACATGGATTACAACTTCCTTTTCTTCCATATGCTTAATATATTTGAAGGCACTCTGCAAACCATACAAACAGATTTTTTTGTCAGGACAGATCCCCTAACTGCTCGTTTAAAAAAAAAAAGTGCTGTCAAACCCAACTGTAGTTCATGCATATTATTCATCCATACTGCTGCAACCCATTTAAAAACAAATACCAGTTCAAAGTAACAGAAGAAAGCCCGGGTCACAGTCAGATGAAGCAGAGGAAGGCATATTAAAGTGGCTTCCAACAACCTAGGCCTGAATCGTAATCACTTACAAGCTGCATGACTTGAGAAAATTAAGTAGCCTGTTAGTATTCAAATCAATTGAACTAAATTACATAATGCATTGAGAAATACACAATGCACAGTAATATCTAATAAAATAACAAATTTGAGCTTAAAAATACATATTTATGGGAACCTGGGTGGCTCAGTCGGTTGAGCATCTGACTTCAGCTCAGGTCATGATCTCATGGTTTGTGAGATCAAGCCTCATGACAGCTCTGTGCTGACAGCTCGGAGCCTGGAGCTTGTTTCAGATTCTGTCCCTCATTCCTTCTCTGCCCATCCCCTATTGTGCCCTGTCTCTCTCTGTCTCTCAAAAATAAATAAATGTAAAAAAGAAAAAAAAAGAAAATTTAAAAAATTTAAAGAAAAAATATATTTAACCTAAATGCTTAAATTTAGTTTTCCAAGACCCTATTTTTGCCCATAACATAAAAGTAAAAATGTTACACTGGAATTTAGTAACTAGTCAAAATCTTTGTAAGAATTTAAATAATAAATTAGGGTTTGGGGATGTTTTACAAATACACTGGTGCACTATATTCCTATGTGTATATAGCATGGAACTAACTATTTAATTAGTAGGACCCCAGCCACATTGGAATAAAGGTTCTAATAATCGAATCATTAATTCTCTTTACTGTGTCTAAGATAGTTAAATGTTCCATATTTCCCATTCCAATCTACAATGTGATAATAAATTTCAGCACATGCTCAGGATAATCATAACATGAAATTAATTTGAGTTCTTATCGAATGTGATTTTTATCTATTTTTAAGGCTATTAATCCCCAGCTAGTTTACCATCAATACCAGCATGCGCAAAAGCGAGGTTTTAAAGTATACCACCATGACGCCCAATGTCTATGTTAACTACCTGTGACATTTAATAAGTTAGCAACCATCTCTCAACTAATTTCAAAGGTATGTATAAACTTTCTATTATGAAGTGACACACAACTGTACATACAGAAGTCTAAAACTGCCAGCAACATTGTTCAAAAAAATCAAAAGGTTCTTAGAGACTTTACCTGGGAAACACTGGTTTGTTACATGAATTTGGAAACCAATTCAGTTATACATATATTATTCAGTAGTGGTGCTTTCTCTTGTGTCTTTCTCTGTCTTCTAATAGTCTCACCCCACACAAATTACATTTCCCCAAGCATTATCTCTCGTAAACCACTACACAGCAAACCCCACATATATTTTATGACAAAAGTTAAACACTATTTTTTACTATAAAGCAATTCACTACAACATAGCAATGCAAACCAAACTTATTGAAAATATTAAACATGGCTCTTCTAAATGATAGCTGTTTTGCAAAATGTAACTTAATTTTGCAAAAATTGGACACATTCATGCTATTTACTCATATATAAATCACCATATTTCCTCTCCAGTAATGTGGATACTAACTTTGTCACTTGTGTTTTCTGTAAAGAGAAAAGCATTTAAAAATATTACTACCGTATCATCATATTTTGTATCTTCCAAGGCCAAGTTCTTCACAATAACACATTGGAACTGTTAGAAGAAATTGCAGTCCAACAAAATTGGAATTAATAAAGGATACATGAAAGACTTACCTGTTTAAAGCAGAGGCACATTATAATGCAAGGGCACATGGAAAGGGAAAAGGCAAATTACTTAAACTACTTGATACAAAATAGCTTTCCTTTTGCTTTGGAATATAAAGTCCCATTTTGATCTAAGTAGAGTAAGGAGGGGAGAGGAGTCTGGAAAATAGCAAGACCTGTAATTTGTTTATGTAGAAGATTAAAAATTTCTTTAAGTGCCTTGTTCATTATTATTTACAAGAAGGAACAAGAGCACTTACATAGCATTATTAAGAAATATTCTAAAACTATCAGAGTATAGACTTCATACTTTACAATGAATAAGTATTTCTCAGTAGTAACACATAGTGAATAAGTATTTATTTGTGTCTGATGTTTATTAATCCTATATAAATTTGGGCAATGAGCCAGTTACTTTAAATCACTTAAAGACTAATAATCTTTCTGCTTTGAGGAAAAAGACAACATATGAATTTAACTTTATATCCACCCTTCTGAATTTTTAAATTTTTAGTTGCGGGCACGTATTATTTTTAAAATAAAAAGTAATTAATAAAAAGTAACAACTCCCAACTTTGATTCTGTTGCAGACCTTTTGTAATATTATAAAAATATGAAAAAATTAATAATCCCATAGTAAATAGTCTGACAATGATTTCAGAAAAAAGTTTGCTGCCTGATGAAGGAAACGTATTCATCAATACCACGAAACACCTCATCAAAATGACACGTCACTGACTAGTAAAGTGATTTATTTTTGGTGTCTCTAATCTAAACGCAGTAAGAGAAATGGCACTGCAAGTTTGTTGTAGAATTTCACAGACACGGCAGATACTTTGTTTCCAGAGTAATCAAGTTTTCATTGTCTGACATCTGGATGACATTTGAAATCAAGCTATTTTAAAATATACCCAGTTTGCAAATACAAAGCTGTAACTTGCTTGTTAATGATGCAAAATATGTAGTAACCCCCTTTCTCCTGAACCTTGCACAGAGCTAGACACAGGCACAGGCTCAGTAATCACATGTCCATTGATTAAAAAGCCATCATTGAGGCCCTATTACTACGCCACTGCCTACAGTTTCATTTTGAAAATAATAAGCTTAATTTAAATGTAATCATCAAAGCTGTAGTTATAAAACAAAAACTTAAGCTTCATATTTATATTTTCACATTTTAAATGAAGTACACATTTCTATAACCTCAGTTTACATTTACCTCTACATGTTTCCATTCAGAAGACTATCTTAAACATTTCAAGATATGTTTGGGGCTTCTGGGTGGCTGAGTCGGTTAAGCATTCGACTTCGGCTCAGGTCATGATCTCGTGGCTCATAAGTCCCACATCGAGCTCTGTGCTACAGCTCAGAGCCTGGAGCCTGTTTCGAGTTCTGTGTCTCCGTGTCTGTCTGTCTGTCTCTCTCTCTCTCTCTCTCTCTCCTCTCCCCCCACTCATGCTCTGTCTCTCTCTCTCTCTCTCTCTCTCAAAGAATGAACAAATATTTAAAAAAAATTTTCAAGATATGTTAATAAGAAGAAAATATGTTTGTTCAGACACTTCTTCCAGGAAGTTTTTATAGACAAACTGGAATTTCATAAACATAGCAAACTTCTGCTTTTAGTTTTCTGTGGGGCCAACAATTTGCCAGGCAGCATCTTTCTTTTCAGAATATCTACAGATTAGTTTAAAATTTTCTGTCTGAAAAGAGACCTACAAAAAAATACAGTCCAACACTACAAACTATTTCTTTTCCTCAAATAAAAGAAGAAATAACCTTCTTGAATGACACTATTTTTACTCAGTATACATGTCAAAACTTTAAAAAGCCACCCACAACCACAAAACCGTATGTTCGGACCAGTAGCTGTTCTTACAGACCTCCTGCGCTTTCCCTCCGCAGCAGCCCTGGAGACCTGCCACCTTCTGTTTCAAAGCCCCAGAGTTGCCATGGCAGCAGCGCTACAGAAGCGCAGCCCTCGAATTAACATTCGGAAGGGATTACCTCAGAAAGGACCCATCCACGCAATTATTTTAATTATCCTTCCCTGGGAACTGGCATTGGTAAAAGCCATCATGCATGTAGATGATTTCCCTTTTAAAGTATTTTTTGGTCACAATAAATCTGATTAAATGATTTTACACAAATGACTTTGGCCTCAGGTAGAGTCACTGAATTCCAAAAAGAATAAAATGACCATCTATAAATGGAGGCTATTGAAAATGGAGTTCAATTTTTAAAAAATATCTCAAAAAGGGAAAAATCATAAGGAATGGGTTTTCAAAACTTCCACTGACATCATGTATTTAGTGCCCACTTCTGTACATCCATTCATTTGAGAAAAACCTTTACAATGAAAATATTCTCTGCGTTGCTTCTGATGTTTGTGAAGCATCCTTTGATGTTACTGTTCTACCATTACTGTTTGCTTTTACAGACTACATTCTAGCCTAAGCTTATCTGAAAAGAATGCTGCTGGCTATCTGACCTAAGCTAATGCATCATACATAGACATGAGTCAAAACTAAATTTGTTTTCTGTCTTAAGACTACTTCCCAAGAAAAAAAAGCTTTCAAACTCCTCATTTCCTCTCTTCTTAGGGTGAGATACATAAGCCGACACCACTTTAACCAATCTGTTTAAACTTTTGGTGACTAATAAAAGGACGGAAAAATTGAGAAAGAAAGATTCAAGATCTGCCTTCCATTATAAGTGCCAGCTGCTCCTTGTTATGCCAGGACTTGGAGACAGAGTAGAGTATGTTACATGGTTCATAACATATCAAAACACATATTTAGGTTCTGATTAACCTATAATTGCCTTGCACAAAGTGCCATATGTATATAATATAAAGCTACATGTTAATGAAGCAAATGAAACTTCATCTCCTTTCCTTCAAAGAAGAGTTGATTTGGGGCGGGGTGGGGGAGGGGCACAGATGGTTTCCTGGAAATTGCCTGAAAGAAGAGTTTGGATAAAGAGCAGAAGCACCCTTGGCCACCTACCCATTTTGCTGTTTACTGTCACCCTGGGATCCTCTTCTCTGCCCCTCTGCTAGCTCCTGAGCAGTCTCGGAACACACGCTGGTGACTGTGGGCTGCCGTGGGACATTAACTGCAGGTTTACCAGCGCTCGGTGCAGACGAAGGCTGGTCAGCACTAGGATTGGCATTAGCATGCAGTCCAGATGCAGCAAATGAGGGAGGAGTGACAGCAGCCACGGGTGGAGGGGAAGCGTGTGATGAAGTGGTGGCGTGGGGTGGGGTGAAAGCAGACGATGGTGATGGGATGGACGTGGCTTTTGGTGAAGACACAGAACCAAAAGGTCGCGGTGCCTTATTGTAGGCCGTGTTGGTTGTGGAAGTGACTTTGGACACAGCAGGAGATGGAATGGGCACAGGTTTAACTACTTCTTTAGGTTCTCCCTATGTGAAATAAAAATAAACATACACAAGAACACACCAAATACATGCAAGGTAGATTCACTGAAAAGAACACAAAGCTAGTTTTTAAAAAGACAAACACAATCATGTTAGCAGCCCAAAAACTTTACATGTTTCTAGATAAAAATGATGAGCATAACATGCATGCCAACTGGTCCCAACATGCACAACATGATGCACACAATGAGTATATGTTATTTTTATAAAAATGAAGTTTCAAAATATTTAGGAAGTAAGAGTAGGACACTATCAAAAGGATTAAACACGTCATCATACGTGTCAATATACACTTTAAATTTCCAAAAGGAAAAATTTTAAACATCCACAATAAACAAAATATCACTAAGTAAAACATTTACTTTGAAATATCTAGAGTCTTGATTATTATTTCATCTTTCAAACATGTTTAATTACTCTCCAGAGTATAATTTTTTGATTCATGCAGAAACAGCAGCACATTTCTAAGTGTTCAATTTTTTTTTTAATGTTAAAACAGAAGAAAAAAGACCATTTTCATCTAACTCAGAAATGTGCACATTCTAATGAATCATTTTGGAGGAGGATCTTACCTAAAAGAAAAATCTCAACAATCCACCTGTTTCTCTCTCTGGGAGGTTTTGAGATATTATTTGAGGACAGAATAAAATTCTTTCCCTTTTCCAAAATAAATAGCGAATAGTTATATGAGAAAAAAAATGATCTTAGATGTTTCCTCACTGCCATTTGTCAAAGAAAAATTTACTAAGGAAGGTCAATTCCTCCTAAAATTAACATAATTTGTATCTGCAAATCCCTCTTCCGGAAAAGTGTAAAGTTAAAAAAAAAAAAAGAACAGGTTAAGCATCTAATGCATTCATAAATAAATTTCTATTCACTGTACCATCCTAAAGAAAAACAATCAAATTAAAAAAAAAACTACAATGGTGGCTCTATTATGTTTTAAAAAATAAGTATTCTCAATTAATCTTATAGACATAATGAAGCTAACTGGGAAGAGGGAAGTAGCTTAATGTCTCAGCACATCAATATATATATAATTTAATAAAAAGGCACAAGTAAAATAAAGGTGAAAACCCCCAAAAGTATAAACCAGCTGTATAAGAATAATGGTTTGGGGACATTTTGAGGATATATATAAGGAGAAAAAGGTACTTGACCATAACCGAATCCAGAATACTCTGAAAATGTAATTAAAAATCTATTAATACTACTAATAAAATGTTATCTAAGACTTGTGATACTCATTTTCAGTAAGCATTTACTTATTTTCTTTAAAATATGTGACTTAAATTAGGCAAATTAAAAGTGAATGTGGATGTAAGAAATGTGGACCTAAGTTATTGATAATATATGGCCCTGAAAAACATGATTTAATAATATAGGTATAATTATAGACTCTAATAATGTTCCATTCCCCCCCCCCAATTTTTTAAGGAAAAGAACTGTGAGGAAAACTGTACTGAAACTATAAATTGTCACTCTGGCCTAAGACAGGAAATGGAAATGACAGTGATTCAGCACTATCAGGTGGTAGGAACCTAGCAATACTAGATGAGAAACACACCTTTTGAACAGGAACTGGCTCAGGCTTGGGTGTAGCAGGGGCCCTGAAAAGGAAAAAAGAAAGAGAAAGGAGAAAAAAAAATGTAAGTTTTAGAAACATGTAATTAATGAAATTTTTATTAGTATATACCTTAATATATTAAATCATCAGAATTTATAGTTTCACAATTCATAGTTTTGACTATTTATAATCTAATTAATCAACTCATGTAACTCAAAATGCTGCAAGTACCAACATCCTTATACACTAAGTATTCATTCGTTCTTTACTTACTCAAATGAGGAAAGACAAACACCAATCGTATTTCTTGATGCACCGGTGTTTAAGCTTTCAATTATGGTTATTTCCCCCAAAAAAGGAAAAGTATAATAAACATGACTTTCTCATCCCTGGGTAGTTGATATACCTTATCTGAGCTTCCATCTCCAATAGTACCTGTCTTTCCTCCTAAAATCGATGAATACATCCACAGGATATATCTTTGTGAGGATACTGAATAAATTCTGGTTGAACTGAGTCACCCAATGAGTATTTATTTTGTATTTATATTCTTTTTTTTATTTTTCTAAATGTATGTTTATTTTTGAGACACAGAGAGACAAAGCATGAGTGGGGGAGGGACAGAAATGCGAAGCAGGCTCCATGCTCTAAGCTGTCAGCACAGAGCCCGATGCGGGGCTCGAACCCACAAACCGTGAGATCATGACCTGAGCCGAAGCCAGAAGCTTAACCAACTGAGCAACACAGTCACCCCGTGTATTTATATTCTTAAGTGTTTATGCAAGTTAATATATTTGATATACTAAAACGAAACTGTAAGTTCTTTCATTAGGCTATAATTTCAGTGAAGGAAATGCCCAAGTCCCACTTGTGTGTCCATGTCAGCACTATGCCTGGCATGTAACAGGTCAACAGTAATGAGTGTGGAAAGGAGAGAATAAGAAAAGAAGGGCAAAAATCCATGCAAAGAACCTAATTTGAATTTAAATTAACTATTTTTAATATATGCTTTCTTGTATTATTATCTTTTTGATTAGCATGGACTAACTGTAACAATAATTGAGAGTAATTATCTCATATAATCATGACAAATAACCAAAGTAGCAACAACTATCATTATCCCCATTTTTCAGATGAAGTATTTCAAACTTTAGAGTAACTAAATTATACAGGGTAGAGCTGGTCGACATTCTTATATATTACAATATATAAGTTGTAGTCAAGGATAACAGGAAAGCTAGTAATTTAAAGGCTATTTACCCAGTCTTAAGGTATATATTATGTGTAATAATGCCAGAAGCAATGTGACTCTTCTTATAACAAAAGACTATAGATAAGATATCAAGTGCAAAATTCAAGAAATGTAACCATAGTAAGAAAATGAGTGATAACAATTTTAAGCTACAAACCATGAGACTGTTTTACTTACGGAGAGAGATAACAGATCACCGATAAGAGAAGCTTTCATAGGATATTTGATCTTCATGAGTACAACCCTAATAATGAACTCTAATCAACATTTTTAGCAGCAACTGAATTTTCCAGTAACAACTAATTTGATTATTTAGGGCAAGCACTGACTGTAACTGGCTAGCCTAATGAGAGGCTACAATGGATGCTAACATTTGGTTACTACAATATAGAATTATCCTCTGTGAAGTTGCATAACTTTCCATGGGTACTCTCAAGTAGACTCTCAAATTTCTCTTTTAGCTTACAGGGTTGTTATAATAAGCAAAGGAAACAAGTTCAAGTACAGAACAGTGGAATCTTCCTTTCATTGAAATTTCACAATAAGATGTAATCACAAGGATCTACTTATTAAAACCACCCAAGATATTATTGGAAGCTTGCCATAGAGGATGGTTTCCATTTTCATCTGGATGCTTAAAGGTGCATGAAACCCTTCTAGCAACCTAATAACAATTTATAAAAAGAAATGTTTAACCGTCACCAAGTTTCCAAAAGGAATAAAATACATATATCCCATTTCTAAGAAAATAAGCCTCTCATTTTTTTTTAGGTGTTACTTCTTAACTAATGTTAGCAATAACAATAAGAATCTCACAATGGCTAGTTTTCATTAATTTTGGAATCCAACCTCTTTTTTTGTTGTTGAGAAAGCACAGAATAATAATGAGTCCTAAAATATTTAATGGACTGAAGACTCTACAAAAATACTGCTTGAAATCTTGAATTCGCAAAAGATCTTAAAATCTTAAACTTGAATCTGTTCACCCTGCTTGCCTTCTGATAAAGTCTCACAAGTGCAATGACCCAAACTAAGACAAGCAGTCAGAAAAAAAGATGGACAACACACCCTCAAATTCCAGAATTGTGTCCATTACACATTAAAAACACAAACATAATTTTGTAGATAAAAAATAGACTTACTCAAAATGAAATATCAAATAGTTGACAGATGCGATGTAAATTAGCTCCATGGGTTTATATATTTAAATGACCATGAAATGAGTCATAAAATCACTGAAACTGTATACTTACTTAAAGATATTCTATCACATGACACATTTTATATAATTTTATATATTTTAAATTTATATATAATATATTTAAGTTTAATTACATATTCGTGACACTTCAACTATTGTGGTTTGAGAAATTAGAACATATGATAAACGAAATCTGCAAAATTAACGAACAGCATTAGTACTAGCTTTACAAAATCAATCTTCACGAATTATTATAAAATAACAAAGATATACCATCTTTTGCTCTCAAATGTGTTGAGATTTTTAAAAATGTTAATACATAATGTTTGCAAGATTATGTTGCTGGAAGAACTACATACTATTACAGCTCTGTTGAAAAATAATTTGGTATTTATTTATAAAAAAGCTTTGAAGAAACCTTGTGCCCTTTGACACAATAATAATTTCTGAGACTCTATCATAAGTAAATAATCTGAAGTATAGAAAAGACTTTCTGTATAAAGATATTAATTCTCCACAGTGTAACTTACAGCAGTGAAAAATTGGTAATAATCGATTAAATAAACAACAATGTGGAAATGGTTAACTGCAATATAACAATACAGTGAAACATGCAATGATTAAAATCATTCTTTGAAAGAATCCTGAATTGCATGATAACATGTTAATTTCATGATGTTAGTGACAAAAGGAAGAAAGAAAAGAACATAGCCAGCATGAAAAAAAGTAGACAGAAACAGACTTAACATTTTAGTAGAGGGTCTCTATGAGTATTTTTTTTCCTCTCTCTCTTGCGTGTGTTTTCTTACATACATGGCTACTTTTTACCCCAGGTAAGACTATTTCTCAAAGTACGTTTCACAGGAAGATACTTTTCAAAACACAGAAGAAAGAGATTCTGTTACTACAGTTCTATGGAAAACTTACAAGTTACATAAGCGTGTTAGCCAGAGAACTTCTCAGAGCCTTTAAATGCCTAAGGAAGAAAATATTGCAGATTGTTGTTCATGTCCCTTTGAAGTATGGCATACTGATCTATTTAGAGCACTCATTTATTTAGAAAATCTTTCTCAAGACTGAAGTTAGGGGGAAAACCCTCTGGGATACTGCTTTTTAAAGCAAGAGTAAAGAAAGTAAATCTCTGTAAGTCTGAAATGTTTACTTAAATTTCCCAGAAGCAGCTAGAATGAAGAAAAAGAAATATTATAATCCATACAATCCTCAAAACCTTTTGTCATGCAGAGTGTCTTCTTCATCTTCAACTTTATTAATGAGACCCCCCCCAAAGATTATGAGCATAATTTAATCAACATTTATGGGGAGAAAATCCCATTTCCTTCACCAAACTGAAATATGTATTTCCTACATACCCTGAGAAGAAACTCCTAATATATAAGAAAACCTATTTCTCAAAACTAAGATTTTTACAGTTGTCTTTCTTTAAAAAAAAATACACATTAGACTGAGCATCTGCTCCTTTACCTTAGAAATGTCACAGATTACTTAAAAAGCCAATCTAATAGATTTTAAATAAAATATATAAGCAGCTTTTAAAGCTGAGGTATAATTACTAAAAATTATTCCTACATTTTTCTCTTCAAATCCTAAGAAATAGGCAGTGGGATAATATAGCTCCCTTTGGACCACAGTGATCGTCACAAGTGCCTTCGGTGGAGTGTGTGTGTTTCAAACCAGCAGAGATCCTGGCAATGGCTTAGTGCCATGGGCTCAACAATTGGCTTATTGTCCTCTCTTCTGTTAGTGCAAAGCCACTGTATGGGAGTAAGCCATGATGGTGAGAGACTAGTGCCTTGGCCCAGTACTATCCTCAGCTCAAGGAATTCAAAGAACAAAGCCATCAGTGTGGCTATAACAATCTACTTTGAAAGCTGACTGATTTTTTAAGAGCAGTATCCAAAATAAAAATCTCTGATGCACTGTAAGCAGTTTCAGAACTTCAGGCCAAAGAGTTGAAAGGAATTCTATGTTATAATGGATTTTGTTAGAAACTAGAATTGTGATGCCCTGGTTACAATAATGTATAGGAAAAATAATGCCATAAATAAGCAATAGCTCTATCAAGAATTAGATTCAAACAAAACTGCATCTTATGAACACCAAATGAATCGTGTTATATTTAAGTTATATTTTTAATGATTTAATGTATTTTTCTAACACTGCTTTATAAAATGATGTGCTTTGAGCTAATAAAGCAGCCAATGCATGTTCACACTGCTACTTAAGAATGAGGAATTAAGCAACAAAACTAGACTGATAAAAATTATTCACATTACTCATTGTGTCTGGGTGACTCCTTCAACTATATCTAATAAACTTAACTCATAAACAATCATACAGAAAACAGGAGGATTTTTAGTTCCTCTTCTGTGAGATGAGCTCTATCTAAGTTTCCCACAGCATGGCCATCTTTGGGCTCACTGACCTCAAGACCCATAAACACTAGGGTACATCATTAATCACTTTAATTGCAAAGTTGTCAATTTGCAATAACAAAGCAACTCCAGAGGGGAAAAAGTGAGCACTCAAGTGTGCAGAGAGATGTCTCCTTTAAACGATTTCCCCCATATTTTATTATACTTCCAGTCTATTCTTTTGCAAACTCGGACCTTAAACATTTAAATCACTTATGGCAATGTATCAGTGCTTTTCTCTAAAGGATTTAGGAATATGTAGAGATTAACTTTTCTTTAAATAAAAGTACAAAGAAGTTATATATCAGTATACTGTAACACGGTATATGTGTGTGTGTGTGTGTGTGTGTGTGTGTGTATGTGTATATATATATATATATATACACATATACACACCAGATACACATGCACTCATATGCAGAGTCTCACATTCGATTTCTCTCTCACCCTGCATCTTCTTTACCTTACCATGGGAACTAACAGAGTACTCGTCTTCCTCTAGAAAGGACAAAAGAACCCAAAGCTGGACAGATTCTGAACAGTGAGAGGCAGAAGGTAGGAAGACAGAAGCAAGGGAATTGCTTTGGAGCCCATCTGAGTACCTTGGACCCACTCTGCCTAGGCTTGGCTGGAAATTGGGTGTGGCTCTGATAAATTCAGAACAAGCAATTGCCACTTGACAATCACTTCCATATGGAAGGATGGGGGCTTTGTTGTAAAATCCTTCTCAGATGGTCAGAGATGGGGTTTGAGAAGAAATTTTCATCAACCAGTTCTAAATCAAGCCAAAGAAGGACAGAGGGAGGGAGCAAGGTAGGAAAGGACTTGTACTGGGCTTGCCTAACCCACGTGGTTACACTACTTGGGAGCAGGGCAGGGCTGGAGTCTGGAGGACAGAATAAAGAAGACAGCATTGGGCTAAATTTAAAATGATAAGGTATTTCTCACTATACAAATAATGATACTACCAGCAAGTGTTACATTACATTACCATTTACTGGGCCTTACTAGGAGCTCAACACTGAATTAAAGGCCTTACAGACAGTACATTAAGTTTCAGAAATAAAGTCCAGAAATGTCAAATAATTTGGACTGCTAATGCCAAGATTAATGCCAATGTCCACATTTTCCTTTCTCTAATACATCCATCTCACCCAGAAGGAGTCAACAAATTAACAAAATTTCTTCTCATGGTATGCTGCTTTATTTTTTATGGTTCAAGTTCACAAATTCAATGCTATTAAGATCTTCGGAAATTCAGTATGAATACTGATCAATTTGAATAACTAGTTTTGGTGACAGTTTTGTGTGTTAGTTGACATCTTGCACTTGAGATCACATTTTCATCTGTCTTGTCATCAATATTTATGAAGCCATAGGCCCTGTTCCAGATGTTGGGAATATAGTGATAAACAAGTCAAAGAAGGTCGCTGCCTGGAATCTACATTCTAATGAAGGGGACAAATAATAAGTCAATAAGGATAGTGATAAATGCAAAATTTTACATTAATGTACTTGATTCTAGATGGAAGAAATTTATTTTTTTACTCAACATTTATTTCCACAAGAACATTTTTAACTGGAGAAGTTTTGTCTGCCCATTGTGCCTCATTTCCACACTCAAAACAACCTCAGAATCACTTATGGGGAAAAAAATGCATTTTTCTAACTAGTATTTATAAAATAACTTCTACCCAAAAAGGCTGTTAAAGATTGTGTAACATTTTAGATGTGTTCAAGTTTATGTATTCATTTTTTAATGAAAAATTTTTATTTGAACGTTTATATTTTGAGTGAAAGAGTGCAAGCAGGGGAGAGGCAGAGAGACAGAGACAGACATTCAGACAGACAGAATCCAAAGCAGGTTCCAGGCTCTGAGCTGTCAGCACAGAGCCCCATGTGGCGGGCTCAAACTCACAAACTGTGAGATCATGACCTGAGCAAAAGTCAGATGCTTAACTGACTGAGCCACCCGGGCATCCTGAAGTGTTCAAGTTTAAATAAAAGAAATTTTCAAAGTTCGGGCTAATATGTTCTTATTATAGGTAAAATTATTTTACAGTGAAAATACTATTTCAATAGAAGTTTTAAATAAGAAATCTATTTTATATGCTCCTTTAAGAAATGGCGGACTTTATCATAAAGGGCTAGATGGTCGATACTAAATTTAACTACTTAGCTCTGTTATCAGAGCAAGAAGGATGACACAAATGTAATTGAATGAACATGTCTGTGTGCCAATAAAACTTTATATAAACAGGAGTGGGCAAGGGGCTAAATTTGGCCAACCTCTGGTTTAGATCACTTCAATTATTTTGATTATAACAAACTTTCTAGGAAATAATCCTACATGACCACAGCTCTTTTGAACTCCGAGCCTCATAATCATGCTGCCTTAAAAAAAATCCTTTTTACAATTTGTTCAGACACTGACAGGTATAAGAAACGAGAGTTTAGGGGCACCTGGGTGGCTCACTTGGTTAGGCATCCAACTTCAACTCTCATGATCTCACGGATTGTAAGTTTGAGCCTCTTGTCAGGTTCTGTGCTGACAGCTAGGAGCCTGGACCCTGCTTAGGATTCTGTGTTTCCATCTCACTCTGCCCCTCCCCAACTCATGCTCTGTCTCTCTCTCAAGAAGAAATAAACATTTTTAAAATATGAGAGTTCAGCTTCTCATTATTTTTTCTGTGGTTGCTACTTGTCGATTCCTTTTAACCCCTCTACCTCAAACTTTCATATTCCTTGCAATCAAATGATCCATCTAAACTTCTAAATTACCTGGTTCAAATAAAATTCACACCACTTGGCAATTATACTGATGCTTGATGAAGGGACAAGGTTAATGCTATTTGATTTAAGATGAAATTTTAAGCATTATTTTTAACTCCACTACTCAGCACCCTCAGTTCATTTGCTAATACATGATAAAAGCTACTAAAAATCTATCTCAAGACACCTGTCTGGTTCAGTTCATGCTACTCAGTGTTGTGAGTTCAAGCCCCACATTGGGCGTGGAACCTACTTTAGAAAACAAAACAGGGGTGCCTGGGTGGCTCAGTTGGTTAAGTATCTGACCTTGGCTTAGGTCATGATCTCACGGTTTGGTCTGTGAGTTCAAGCCCCTCATTGGGCTCTGTGTTAACAGTGCAGAGCCTGGAACCTGCTTCTGGGTCCCCCTCTCTCTCTGCCCCTCCCCCACTTGCATTCTGTCTGTCTCAGTCTCAAAAATAAACGTTAAAAAATTGTTTAAATAATAAAAAAATAAAAACAAAACAAAAACCTCTCTCAACTTCTACAAATTGTATGTGGAACTATTAATAATACAATGTTTAGGTGGCTCAGTCAGTTGAGCATCTGACTTTGGCTCAAGTCAGATCTCACGTTTGTGGGTTCGAGCCCCGTGTCAGGCTCTGTGCTGACAGCTCAGAGCCTGGAGCCTGCTTCCGGTTCTGTGTCTCCTTCTCTCTCTGCCCCTCCCTCTCTCATGCTCTGTCTCTCTCTGTATCAAAAATAAATAAAACATTAAAAAAAAACATTTATACTAGGAAAATGGGCATCCCAAACAAAATATATGCATAATTGGATTTCCACAGACTTCTTTAAATTCACAAAAAACTATCTGCTTCAGGAAAACCCTGATAAGCATCAGATGCTAGAGAGTAGAATAAAAGTAGTATAAAAGCAGGCACAATTCATAAACCTAATGTTTGTTTACTACCTTTTAGGAAAAGCATAGAGCCCTACAAAGACAAAGACAGCCTGCTTTTTATACTCAGTCTTTCTCTTATCAAGCTCTTCACTGACAGAGGAATTTTTTGAGAAACAGGAGAAATAGCTAAATGAAGGTTGCAAGGCTAGGCTACCAAAAATAAATTAGCTACTGTACAGTTTCTTTGTGGCATAAGGATGATAATCCTTCCGCTGAGGAATTGTTTTGAGAATGAAGTGAGGTCACAAATGTAACACACCTTTGTGACTGACACAAAGCCAGCACTGGCAGGTAGTACTCTTCTACTCCTTATATAGAAGATTTGACCCTAGAGCTCTTGAAATTGTTTCTTATTATACACTGTTATAATCAAACCGAATTATCTACCAGGATAAGTTTCTAGAGAAAACAGCAACAAACTAGAAATGGATGAAAAAGGGCAGTAGAGG
This sequence comes from Suricata suricatta, assembly GCF_006229205.1. Classification (NCBI taxonomy): domain Eukaryota; kingdom Metazoa; phylum Chordata; class Mammalia; order Carnivora; family Herpestidae; genus Suricata; species Suricata suricatta. Next base: position 119,530,015 of record NC_043700.1, read on the forward strand.
CACAGCCAGAGAAGGAAACTGGGAGCCAGAGCACAGCGGCAACTTTATACCAATACGGGGTCCTGGTCTTCTACTCCTTAAGTGAGATGGAGAAGTAATCCTAAACATAGCACTATTTTGTAACAAAGTTTAATCCAAATCTGAAATTAAAAATGATTAAAGCTAAATACAGTGTTGAGCAATAAATTAGTCTGTATATGTTTGAACTGTATAAACTTACTAACTACAGAAGAAGGGGAAGAGAGGGGGCTAAACCTTGCCCCAAATCTTAAATCTACTGAGACAAACCAAATACAAATGGAAAACAGCAAATACCTAATTTGTTCTTCATACACCCAGAGTATGAGATAATACTCTTTGAAGCTCATATTTACATGCTCTCTGTCCTATACGAATACTGGGAGCACAGTTTTGCCACTACCTTTTTCCAGATACATCTCTTTCTCTATTTTTGTATAGGCTAAACACATTAAAATGCAAACTTCTTTTGTGTGAAGTGAGTATTTTTAGGTATTTCAATAAAATTCAAGAGGACAAGCATTCCAGTGTTTAGCATAGCCTTATTAGGAAAACAAAGTCAGTCGGCTGTCTTGTGGAAAGCACAGGAATGAAAACTTTTCATTCTTTATGGTCTCAACTTAGGTTTTTCCATTTGTTTAACTCTCAAAAAATAATTTGGGGTATGTTTAGGTCTTTAGAAACTCTGGACGCAGTTACTCAGAGTCCAGGAATTTGAAAATTAATGATCAAATGTGGCTATTTTAGCCATAGATAAATCAGGTCTATCCTTGTTTACTTTAAAATGATACCCTAATTTCACATTTATCAGTTCAGTAGTAGAATCTTGTCCAACATCCTCACCACTGAATCTCATTAAATTAGTTCAAAGTATTCAATATAATAATAGCATCTAAATCTAAAAATGGAAAATTCAAAGCCAGCAAACAGTAAAATATTTGTTCATTTCTTTAAAATTCTTATATTATTTGTGACTAACTTCACATTTATACTATCACATAGAAAGGACCGAAATTCATTCAATGTTTTCTCTATTTATTAAGAAACTATTGTGTTTACAGACACTGAATTTTGTTTGTAAAACAGAATAGTATTACTTAGATTTCTGATTAATATTTCAATGAATTTTATTGTAAAATTAGGCTGCACTAGAATTCAAAAGCTTCCCAATGTTAACAAAGTATTACTTTTTTTTTTTTAGTTTATTTATTCATTTTGAGAGAATGAGAGAGCACAGAGTGGGAGAGGCAGAGAGGGAGAGAGAATCCCAAGCAGGCTCCATGCTGTCAGCGATTCAGAGCTTGATCAAAGGAAGAAAAGCTGGAACTGTAGCAAATTAGCAACACATTCTACCTATTTTACCAAAAAAGTAAGTTTATTATCTTGAGGGAATTCCCTCCACCACTATTTGGATCTAATGTATTAGAATATGACCCTCGAACACAACTCACAGTGTATACTGACCTGTCATGCAAGTTCAGTAACCCTGAAGCTGGTCTACACCTTTCCATGGGACTAATCCACTGATCAAATGTAAGTGCTTCAAAAATGACTAAATGCTTCTTCTCGATTTCAGTACCTCTCTCACTACAGACCAGGAACAAGAGTGAAAACTGGCACCAGTGTGCAAGGACTGCCAAGTGAGTAGCAGCGGCGTAGACCACTGTTGTCAAACTTTTTAATCATAATATGCAGTCAGAAATATATTTTATAGCATGACCTACCTAGTACAAATATGAATCATCAAAACACACATTTTCATGTGCCATTCATTAAAATATTTTCTGTTCTAGTCCTTTTCATTTGCAAAACAAAAAAGGGACGAAGGGGAGATGCTGGTTCTGACTCAAAAAACTAAATGCACAATCAGCCTCATTTTGATAAACACTAATCTTGACTCAAAGGCAGGATACACAGAAGGATCTGGAAACTTGACAGGTCTTACAGTAAACACGATGGCTAGATAACAGTAGTCACACAAATAGTAGCTCATTTGAACTGAACCAGTCCATTCATTAAACACATTAAACTAGTTTTAATTTTTAATTTTTTTCAATGTTTATTTTTTTCAGAGACAGAGACGGGTGGGAGAGGGCAGAGAGAAAGGGAGACAGAGAATCCAAAGTAGGCTCCAGGCTCTGAGCTGTCAGCACAGAGCCCAACACAGGGCTGGAACTCTTGACCCACAAGACCTTGACCTGAGCTGAAGTCAGACGCTTAACTGACTGAGCCATCTAGAAGCCCCAAACTAGTCTTAATTTTTGAAAACTGCAGCATTCAATAATATGCTCAAAGGAACAAAATAAACAGACCTAATAACAACAATAATTAACACAGCGTTTTGACTAGGGCATGTCTGTAAAGTTCAACCTCACTAAACTTGTTTCTGGCAGAATTATAATCACTGAGAAGAAAAGAGATGATGACCATAGGTTACAACATGTATTGTTCCAACAAAGACATCCTCTAGCAAGTCCTTTACATTGAACAAGATGGTGGAGGTTTTCCCTATTTGACAATGTGCAAACATTTAGAGAAGCCAAACACTAATTGCCTACCAACTCTGAAGACAAATAATCTGAAATATATATATATACATTAGACTCTTTAGTGAGAGAAAACACATCCTCTAATCTAATGTCTCCCTTACAGTGATGCTAACTAAGCATCCCCTAAAAAATCTCTAAAGAACAGGAATAGGTGATTCCCAGCATATCAACTTCTCTTCATTAGATTCACAGAAGGACCTGAGACTTCACAAAGGATCGGAACCAGTCCATAGAAAAACATACAAGTTGCTCCATACTGTGACCTTAAAATAATACAAAACAAAACAAAACAATTTACAACAAACACAGAAGTATTTATATAGCTTTGGCATCAAAGTTCCTGATTCCTTTTAAGACAACAATGATTTTTTCCCCCTAACTGATATTCAACTCATTTGGCTGCTTTTCTAAAATGCTCTTGCTGAATGAATACCAACAGTGAGATTTTTAATTAGAAGGACTAACACTTAATTAGAGTTGTTTAACTGGAATGGGCTGCCTGATGGTGATGTTCACACAGCAGCACTGTTTCCACTGTTTCAGAGTTCCTTCCTAGGAGACGACTAGACCAACTGGCCCAGAAGATCCTTTAAGTTTAGGGGATCACGAACACTTCTCTAATACAGTCTGTATAATACAGTAACCTTTTTCATTCGGGATATCTCTCTATATTAGCTAATTCTTTTATTTCCCTAGGAATGTATTATTACCCAAGACAAGGTGGAAGAGGAGACTCAGACCGAACTAGAAAATAAACTCATTCAAACTAGAAAATAATCCCATTCTAAATCATTCACAATATAGAGAATCACCCGTATGTCCCCAGAGTAAAACTAAAGTCTACTTGTCTTGTAAACAGTTCTTTCAGCTAGCAACATTCCTAGGCTTGGTGATGCCTACGTGTGTTTCTGAGAAGTTAAATGGAGAAAGTATTGAATTATCAAGGTGAAGTCAACGACTCTCCCTTTCTAAATTCCACTCACCCACTTTACTGAATCCAAGGTCCAAGGACAACACCAAGGCATGTAATTATGTGTCCTTGCCCTCAGAGGCAACACTGGGGGATAGTGTGTGGTTCCGGAGGCCTCTGAAACTATCACAGTCAACACAGATAAGAAACCATCACAGACTGGCCAGAGAACAAGCTCTGTTCCCAAACTCCATGAAGAAATCCAGCATATTGAGACTTTCTCCAGAAGTGCTGCCAACTACTGAAGTTCTATAAACAAACAAAAAAAAATTATGATGACGCAAATAGCCAAAGCCAAAGCATGCACGTTATGGTATATCCAACGTGTTTCCTTCTCTCTCATTTGCACCAATGGTTATAATCCAAAAACTCAGTCACATATGGCAATAAAATATAAAAATTATATATCAGAGTTAACAGCTATGTTCATAGGTCACACCCAAGGCTGTGGGTGAGCTACATACCTCAATTAATCTTGAGATCCATATTTAAGGAAATTAAACTAGCATTATAAATTTTGTTCCCATTTTGACATGCACAACATCTAAGAGTTTGGCTACTTAAACACATGGCCTTATTTTCAGCTGTCACATAAAATTGCAATTTAGCATCTCACTGATCTCCTGTTTTCTAGGGAAACCTACCCCAAAGCAAAGACTGACATATGCTTATGCTTTGGTGTCTTTACAAAAACAAGATGTGGCATGACTCACTGCTCTTCTTGTTTAATTATGTGTCTTCTGTGAGTTCTGAAGAAAAAGGGCAGCAGTTAAAATGTGCTGGAGTATGGAGGAGCATGGCTATAAGTAACCAGTTATTTAGAAGGAACATTTGTAGAGGTAGAGCATCCTTGTAAAAATAGCACTAGACAGGAGATCCACTTCAGATAATTACAATTTTCCATTTCAAGTCATTAAAAATGTTTGCTGCAATCTGAATATTTACTTATTTACTGGATATGAAAAGAGTTGAGAAATCAAAGGATTACATAGATCTAGACTGACTTTAGATAACGTCGACATTTTTTAAATCATTAATAAAGTTTTTCATTTTTAAGTTTTCTGGTCAAATAATAATTTGGTCTATGTCAAACTATCACAGTTTCCTACTAATCAAAATACTTTGTTCTATAATATAAATTTATTTTCTGTAGTTTACCAAAAACATGGAGCACATAGGGTGCCTGAGTGGCTCAGCTGTTTACGCATCTGACTCTAGCTCAGGTTCTCACTGTTTGTGAGTTCAAGCCCCTCATTGGGCTCTGCAATGACAGCTCCAAGCCTGCTTTGGACTCTCGGTCTCTCAGTCTCTCTCTCTCTCTGCTCCTGTCCTGCTCCCATGTTGCACACAGTCTCTCTCAAAAATAAGTAAATAGGGGCACCTGGGTGGCTCAGTCAGTTAAGCATCCAGCTTCAGCTCAGACCATGATCTCACGGTTCGTGGGTTCGAGCCCTGTGTCAGGCTCTGTGCTGACAGCTAGCGCAGAGCCTGGAGCCTGCTTCAGATTCTGTGTCTCCCTCTCTCTCTGACCCTCTCCTGCTCACACTATGTCTCTTTCTGTCTCTCAAAAATAAATTAAAAAAACATTTTAAAAAGTAAAAAAAAAAGTAAATAAACATTTTTTAAAAATGGAGCATAAATATCTACACACGGACTCAAATATTACTACAGCTGAAATGTTTTAGACAAAAAATTTCATCATAACTACTTGCAGAAACCAAACACATGGTTTTATTAAAAACACCATTCAAGATCAATATACACTTACATAACTTAATCCTCATTACATTTTTACTACCAAAAAAAGAGAGAGAGACCCTGATATTTCATTTTATAGAAAAATACAATAGAACAATGATTTATGATCTCACCTAGAATAAAAGTAAAGCAACAAGCCAACCCTGAAAGCCCAAATTTTTGTTACCAAAGTAGATTGATATTATAACCCTTGGTTATACTTGGAATGTATTTCAAGATCCAATATACACAGCCAAATAAAAGTACAACTTCTCCAGCTTAAGTACAAGTATAGGCAAAAAACTCAGAATGGCCACTGGCCTCCTAGTATCACCACCATAGGACACTTTAGGACAGAATCTGATATTGATGAATTTTCTTTATATACAAACAGAAAAAATTAAGTTCAGAAAGGAAAGGTTGACAACTAGTTCACTGTCCTTTCTATTATAGTTGAAATCTTAGCCTTTTCTATGTCTCAGTTTTCTCATTTGAGAAATGGATATATTTCCTATTCATCTACCTCCATTACAAGGAGAGTGCATAGTATCAAGAAAATTAAAATTGCATGAATTTATTTGGAACCAAGCAAGACTCCCATCTCAATACTATCTTTACAACGTAAGTCAGTACAAGTTAAATAACTTCTCTAAATTAATTGCTTCATCTGTGAAAGAGGTTACCACCTCTCTTACTGGGTTATTTAGAGGATTAAATGATGTAATATGTGTATATTAATGCAGCACTGCACCTATGACTTGTGTTGATAAATACAGCCTCCAATCTGTATAGCATTTCCATGTATTTATAAAATGAATCTAGTTAACACTGTAATCATCATATGTCACTGTCATGGGAAAATTCATTATGAGCAGTTTACTTCCCTAATCTGGTACTTTAGTAGCAAGTAAAGTAAAAGATTCAAATGAAAAGTTTACATACTAAAGATAACATTAAAAGCAGAATGACTTCTCATTAATATTCAATTCTACTAGGCCACAATTCCATAATATCATAGAAAGAGAAACATCTGGCAAATTTATACACATTAGAGACCCAAGTTTGTATATACACACGCATATTACAGAGGCATTTTATATTATGTCAATATGTTTTCTTTAAACTGATTAATCCTGCTCACAAATTTGATAATGCTACTCCCTTCTTTAAAACTGTGTTCTTATACCATATACACCTGTCAAAATTATAATTGAATAATTATGTTATTATGTCGACTGTCTGCTTTATTAGCTACTATAGCAGTTCCATGACAGCAGGTACACTGTCTACATCACTCAACTCTGGATTCCTGAACAATACATTGAAAGAATGTATAATCTGTGTGCATACATGCAGTCAGAACAGAAGAGCATATCGAGAATGTTTGTCTTCTCTAGACGGCATGAGTGTCTTATTTTCTCTATCTTCCAAATGTTCTACACCATATATGTAATTGTTTTACAAACAGACAGTAGCCACTAAGTATTTTCTTAGGAAGAAATATGCTGGGAACAAAAGATAATAGAGATGGAGGAAATCAACAGCATTAATTTGAAAGCCCCTTAAATTTAAATGAGTTTATAATCTCTCCAAGGAAGACGGCCTTTAAAAGGGATTACAGCATGTACTCAAGAAAAGGAACACAAAGAAAAACAATTAATTGGTTTTAAATATGGAAACAAAAATTGTTATAAAGATGATAGATAATAAGGGCAGTAACAAAAGGGAAGAGGAGTGTCTTGTTCCTAAAAACTTTTTGGACCAAGTGGTTACAAAAACACTATCTGAGCAGATAACACTGTACTGTGGAGCAGTATAAATAAATACCTGAAGAATGTAAAAGAAGAGATTCTGTTCTGTTTTGTTTTACAAAAGTATTTTCAGAAAATATTTTCACATTTCCCACAAACCTACTCAGGCCATTTGTCTTCCAATGACATATATGTGCGTGTGTGTGTGTGTGTGTGTGTGTGTGTATACATATATACATATATATATGTATATATATATATATATATATATATATATATATATATATATATATACTCTCAGAAACAGTGAATTTCTTTTTATATAAAGAACTGGATTCCAAACATGCAGATGCAAACAAAACACATGGAGAGCTGTGCAGTGTGGCAAGGAGAGGGCTCCAGGGCCCCTGGTGCAGAGAGAGGGGCAGTGGCTCACATACTCTCCCAGGGCCCTCTCTTCCTGCAAGTGCTCTTCGTGGGACACTGTCGACTCTCTTCCTGAATCCCAAGACAAGAAATTCTCCCAAAGTTTGGCTCAGCACAGAATATTTATAATGTTACAAGACGGGGCTCCTGGGTGGCTCAGTTGGTTAAGCCTCCGGCTTCGGCTCAGGTCAGATCTCACGTTCGTGGGTTCGAGCCCCGCGTCGGGCTCTGTGCTGACAGCTAGCTCAGAGCCTGGAGCCTGCTTCCGATTCTGTATCTCCCTCTCTCTGACCCTCCCCCTTTCATGCTCTGTCTCTCTCTGTATCAAAAATAAATAAAAAAACATTAAAAAAAAATTTTTAAAGAATATTTATATTGTTACAAGAATGAAAAGACTGACAATGGATTTTAAAAATCTGTTACATTAAATCTTTCCAAAATGGAAAATGAAAATCGACTTAGTAATTTATTGTTAAATTAAATCTTTCCAATGTTCACCAGATGGAAAGAGCAGTAGAGCCGCCAGGGAAAATTCTTACCTACCATAACAAGAAGTCAGCGAATATAATTAAGACTGAAGATTCAAGAGTTAGCAGATGAGTATTATTTAGATATATGAAGGTAAATACCATGAGAAATATTGGCTGCCTCTGATGAAAGAGACCAGGGAAAGGAAGGGCAAAAGAGGAACTGTTCGGTTTTCCACATATAAGCCTTTATATTTCTTTACCATTTGCATAAAATATTTTGATAAAACTAAAGCTAATGTAAGAAGTAAGTTGGTGATTTAAAACATGAAATAAGGTAACATTAGTGATACAAACATTATTAAAAGAATGTATGGCTAATAATTTCAAATATCACATAAGAAAATGATTTACTGAGGGATGCCTGGCTTAGTTGGGGGAGCATGCGACTCTGATCCCGGTGTTGTGAGTGGGAGCCCCATGCTGGGTGTGGAGGTTACTAAAAAATGGGAGAAAGGAAGGAAGGAAGGGAGGGAGGTAGCAATGGAGGGATGGAGGAAATAAACAAAGGAAGCCCACAAAAATGTGCATACCTATCAACATACATATACTACATTTCTAGCTTCTCTCCACCTGTTCCAGATAGGTACCCTATTCAAAGCAGTCGACCTAAAGTCACTCAATCCTGCCCTGCCCTTTCCAGGCTCTACAAACATGTCATGGGTGTGCCTGATGTTCCCCTGATGTGCCTTTCCCCCCATTTCTACCCTACAAAGCTAAATCAATCTTTTTTTAGCCAATATCAAATATCACTATTTTATGAGGGCAAAATTTAAGGGAAAAAGATCTTTTCCTTCTCGATGAATCTGGTCTTTCTCATGTTTTTCCTTATGAAAAATTTTATATTCTGACTTACATTTATATAACATTACAGATTAAAATGAAATTTTACCTAGAGTAAATTTTCCTATATTTAAAAGATTTTTATATATATTTTCATTTAATTAGTCTACAAATGCTCTACTAAACTCACAGAATGCATAACTATTAGTTAATTTTAATACTGTCTCTTTAAGGGACTCAGACAACATTTAAAGAGTTAGAATTTAGTCGGTTCTTGTTTTTATTTTACAAACAGACTCGAAGTCTCAGATATAATCCATTTCATAATACAAGCTTTTAAATATCTTTTACACAATATTTTCATTTTCTCCCTATTTTGCCCAACCACAAGAATGTTGCCCACATTTCTTTAAACAAATCCCTCAGCCACTCAACCTGACAACTTGTGGATATTTTAAAATTATACTAGAGTATGTAATACACTGTCAAGAAACAGTTGTCACTAAATGAAATATATGACTTATAAAAGGGATTAGGCTCCTCAGATTCTGAAAACAGTTAACTGTGATGATACATAAACAATAATCATCAAAGTGTCTGTTTTTTTAATCACTGTAATAAAACACATGTTGATATCCACAAGTCATCTCAACTAGAGCACATTCTTATTGGGTATTAGGTAGCTACTCAGAACAGTGATTAAGCTAGCATTACAATCATTAGGCACAGTCAAAATCTCACCCTAATTAAGCAAATTTTATTATGCAATATCTTTGCCTATTTAACATGTAAGAAATAATCAGTTCATATAATGGAAAAAAGTCAACCAGCCCTTCTTAAGAAAATGAATGATAAATATTCTAATGCAAAAAGATAGGAAACTTCTTCCACTCCTCCAATTTCCTCGTAGAGAACAATTTATACTAAACAACACAGGAAACTTTGCTTTCTGAGCTGACATCAGCTGTTACATCTTGTTCCTTCATAGGTTGTGTGCTGGGCATCGTGGCTAGTTTGATAACCATTAACCAATGTTGCCTGGATTTAACTCCTCATGTTTAGGAATATTTTAACATCACTTGGTAAGACTCTGCTCTGAGTATTGTAGGAGATGGCACGTGGCTGAATAAGATTTCTTAACATTTACCTGGGGAGATGAAATAAACAGAAACTAAGGGCACGTGTTAAACAAATGGGCTGTGGAAGTGAGAAAAACTTGACTTTAAAGTCAAAATCTCTGCGGATAAAACCCCAAATCTGTTTCAAGCTTCTTAAGTGCAATAAAGTGTCAGGGCCTTGATTTCAGAGAATCTAAGGGATGCCGCTCTTTGATTTACTGCACACTCATAAATTCATTAAGATCCATCATTGGCACAAGTCTATTACAAGCCTCCGTGCAAACAGTAAACTTATCATTATCAGTCTTCATTCAGGTTACTAACCTTTCTATCCCGAGCATGTGACAAAATAGTTGGTATAAAACAGATACATAGTAAGTTTACTAAATAAATGTTAATAAATTAAATAGCTTCACTGGGGGGAAAAAAAAGGATTAAACGGAGCTGGAGACAGACTAGCTGGAAAACTCTGAGATGAGAATAAATTTTTTTTCTAACAGAAGCATTGAAATGTTTCTGCAGCCTCGAACCACCCACTCCACACTGCCTCTAGCTTTACATTGTGATACATGGTAGGGTAATGCCCCCGCTTTACTCTTCCAAATTTTCTAACTCTTCTTGAACGTTTACGCTTTCATTTGAAGTTTTAAATTGGCATGTTAAGTTCAAGCTTTTATTATTTTTAGTTGCTCTTTGGCATTTCGCATTCTCATAGTTCTTTTTGTATCTATTTAATTTTATTCTGACAAGGGCTTCAACCTCATAGCTCAGGTAGAGTTTATTTCCAAGAAAGGGTATACATAGATTTCTTTCTGGTAATGTTTGTGCAAATAAGATGCCTAAATATTATGATGAATAATTTTTAATAAGAAATAAAAACACCATTACAAACATTAGAATTATCCCCTCAAGTATACAGAACTGCTGTTAGATACTATAGAAATTCAAAACTAGAGTTTTTCAATTCCAAACTTTAAGGGTTCCAAAATTAGACAATTATGGAACTGCAAGTCATCAAAGTTTAAGTCAATCTGTGGTATCTCTGTGATGGATATTTTGAAGTGGGCCAACTAAGCTAAAATGCCACTAAAGATAATACACCAAAGTTATTCTGAGAAGTGATAAGCTCCAGCCAAAGCCACATTGTTTCCTTGCATCTTTCAGTGTGTGACAGCAGATAGAGCTTAAAATAAATTTGCAAGGACAACAGCATATGTTAAAGTCTTGCTAATAACACGTCTTTTAAATTTCTCATCTTCTGTGATTCAAAGTGTTTACTTATTACAAAATAATTGAAAGGTTTCTAATAGATAATGCATAAATCTTCCTGAAATATCTTAATTTTTGATCCAAAACCTGAAAATAAAATGTTTTATATAGAAAAATAATTCATAGGCAATCATAGCTTAGGACAAGAATGATATTTAAGATCACAGAGATGTCTTGAATCAAACTTTCTAAAATAAGCAAACTAAGGAACTGTATTCAGGTAACAATTCTATTGACTCATTATACAATTAATATAATATTATATTATATAACTTTCACATAATATGTGTGCATTGTGTGTATGCTGGATATTTTCCCACTGACTTCAGCAAGGAAGCATATAAATAGAAGGTTTATATTCTGCAAACCCTTATACAAATTATCATTTCACTGAGGATGTCTGCTCCTAAGATTTACTGAAGAGTTTTAGAATCATGATATGTATAAGACCTCTGCAGAGTCCATGGCTTCTGACAATGCTGTAATATACCAATCTCAGTTTTCCTAGGAGTTGTATAGAACTTGCCCCAGGGATGCTTAATGAATGAATATTTAAGAATAAATGAGGAAAGTAGCTGGCAAAAGAACAGGCCTTCTCCAATAATAAACAAGGCACCTCTAACAACCAGAGCAAATAAACCTAACTGAGAAAAGTGACTACTCACTTCACTGTGCCAAAGGAGAAGGGTGCTCTAAGAGGTTTACAGCCTCTATGCAACACTGATAAGTAACAGGTGACAACGATGAAAAAGATTTCAAAATGAAGTTGAACAATACTAGAGGGTAACAAGCCCAACTGGCTATAACAGAAAAGGGCAAGGTAGAAAAGGAAAGGAAAGGAAAGGAAAGGGGAAAGGAAAGGGGAGGAAAGGAAAGGGGAAAGGGGAAAGGGGAAAGGGGAGGGGAGGGGAGGGGAGGGAAGAAAAGAAAAGAAAAGAAAGAAAAGAAAAGAAAAGAAAAGAAAAGAAAAGAAAAGAAAAGAAAAGAAAAGAAAAAAAACCAGGCACTGACTTTAGAGAAAAGAACGAGAAAATTAAAAAGTGAGCCAAAATACAAACTGAAATCAGTCAAACAGTGGTTTGACCATAGGGCATTTATGCAGGGTGTGTGTAGTTTGTGTGGTGTAAAGGGTCAGGGAGACACAGGCAGTAGAAGGGAGCTAAGCTGACAGTCATTTAGATTTCAGTAATCCCTAAAGGCATCAAAAGATCATATTAAAGAGACATGAATAAAACTAAGGGTACTGTACCATAGAAAGAGAGTATGGACTCTAGAGTCAGGCCAGGTTCAAAGCACATTTAACAATTTACTAATTGTTTACTAAGATTTACTAATCTTTCTGTAAGTGGTGAATCGCTCTATAAGTGGTGAATAACAGTATCAGTGACTTCAGAGGGAAGATGCTATGAGCATTATAGGAGTTTATACATCTAAATCAGAACAATGATTTAGTTATTATTAATTAGGTGACAAGTGTTCTAGCACATGGCTCTTGTCCTCAGTTTCATCATCCTTCCATGCACCCAGTGGCAAAGTTTACCTCAGACAATAAAGGTTACTAGAACCGTTTGTTCAAAGGGAGTCTGGGTGGCTCAGTTGGTTAAGCCTCTGACTCTTGATTTCAGCTCAGGTCTTGAACTCATGTCTCTATGAGTTAAAACTCCATATCGAGCTCTGTGCTGACAGCTCAGAGCCTGCTTAGGATTCTCCCTCTCTCAATAGCCCTCCCCCTCCAAAATAAAATAAACTTTAAAAAAAAAAAACCCTATTCAAGACTGATGTCTCAAACACATAAAATACAAAACTCTCAAGACTATTAAGAATGTCAACATGCTTAATGCCCAAAATTCAGTTCAAATTTAAAAAATTCTAAAAGTAAAAACTCTCAAGATTTTGATGACATAGTCATATGTAAAAGACTCAAGAAGATGACTGAAGCCCAAGGAAAATAAATGTCAGCTTAAATTCTTGTGCTCATAAAGGACTATCTCTCACATTCCATGAAAACTCACACCTGTGAGACAGAAGAGTAGGGTGACAAGAAAGTGCCTGCTTTCCACTCTGCTAGTGATTTAAAAAAAAAAAAATCAAAGATACTGTTTTTAATCTTGTCATGACATGATGACATGTCAAAGATATAAAGTAACTATTAAGAATTAGATGTTTAAAAAAAAAAGAATTAGATGTTTTGAAGTAAAAGAAAGATATTTTAGAAATTTTGCTTCTATTTCTAAAGCACAAACTACTTCTGGGGAAGGGTAGCCATGTAACAATTTCCAGAGGACTCATTCTATCTTTATGGGCACAGGCAAATTAAAAACAACAACAATGCTGCCACTCATGACGTCTCAAAAGTTGGACTCAAGTTTCATTCAGCTGACCCATGCCCTCCAATATCCATAAGTGCTACAGGAGGGAAAAAAGAGAAGTAATGTTAACAGAGTACACACAACACTTCATTCAAACAGCCCTCTGACATCTGTCGGGTCTGCTCCCTTCTAAAGATGAAAAACGGATATACCCTCTGACTCACCAATTCCAAGTCTAGAAAATTATCCCACAGATATACTAACACATATATAAAATGAAACATATGTAAAGTAAACCATTACAGCATTGTTAAGAGCACACTAAATGACCATCCATAGGGAAGGGGTTCAATATATTTTGTATATTCATAAAATGGAACATAATGTACTTATTTTTAATATGAGCCAAGTTCCTATTACTGGTACAGAAAGATCCCCAAGATAAGCTAAAGCTAACAGTATGCATATGCATAGAATGTACCACTTGTAGGAAAAGAGATGAAAATGTACATATATCTTACTCTTCCATGCATAAAATACCTCTGTAAAAAATATTAGGTACAGAGGAGCCTGGGTAGCTCAGTCTCTTAAGTATCTTATACTGGATTTTGCCTCAGGTCATGATCTCACAGCTTGTGAAATTGAGCCCCATGTCAGGCTCTGTGCTAATGGGAGTCTCTCTCTCCCTCTTCCTCTGCCCTTACCCACTCATGTGCTTGCTTTCTCTCTCTCAAATTAAATAAATAAAAACTATAAATCAAAATATATATGGCTGCAAAATGTTTCACTCTATGGAAGAGAATTTGGGTGACTGAGACAGGAGGAAGGAAAAAGAATTTTCATTGCAAAAGCTTTAGACTTTGAGCAATATTAATATATTACTCTTTCAAAAAACCAATTAATAAAATTTTATTAAAAAAAAAAAAGAAAGAAAAATTTCCTAACATTCCAATGGCCTGTAGATGGCTAATAAGTAGAACAGACACTTAAATACTGGCCTAACACTCCATTCAAAAATTTTTCATTTTCAAAAAACTTTTTCAAAACAAATTCATTATATGCTGCACCTACAAGTACATCTCTGACACCTTATAATAAGTATTACTTACCAAAACAAAAAAGAGAGAGAGAGAGAGAGATTTTGAACTGTCAGGAATATTAAATCATGCACATTCTACTACAGAAATAAAGTAAATGTTACCAGTATATAAAGTCAGCTCTGACACTGAAGCCCATGTTCTTTCCTTTAGCTAAAGAGAATCACTCCTTTAACCAGGAGATCTGACAGTAATCATTTGCTATAGCCAAGAATTTTCTCAGGTTTTAACTGTATTTCCCTACCTCTAAATTATAACATATATACATATATTTTCAAAACACTGTGCCTTCATTTAAATATTTTAGACTACTTAGACATCCTAAATCTCTTTAAGTAACTTCATTCTTATGATTTAATCAATAAGGCAAAAAAGATTTGTGAATCCCTGTTTCTAGAAGTCTCCAATTATGAATCCTGATTTCTAGTAGTTTCTAGTTTAGAAAATATTTTTTATGCATTCTTCTCCACAAAAAGAAAATTCAGAACTAAAGAAATGTAAATTACATTAAGATGTCAGTTCCTATTGTCCAAACTGATGTGTATCCATGACCTTTCCTGGAAATGCTTATAGTCTCAATCTCTGGAGAATGAGAATGCATATATTAAAATAGAGATAAAAGAATACAAAAGCCATTTAGCAACTAATCATTTGTTCTGTGTAAGATCTCCTCAGTCTACTGAAGAATATGAAGCCTGCAGGCATTACACTGTCCCAAAGTACTACCCAAGTAAAGGTCAATTGCATATATTGCATACAATGTCCTAAATTTTAGGTCATAGAGCAAATATGTATAAAATGGATCTTTTGCCCAAATAGTCATTTGTGGAAACCAAGAACGTAAGAAAGAACTAAGCAGAGTAGACAAAGCAAAACATGAGTTCAAGGAGCAAGTGACTATCATTATATCTTAGTTCCTTAGATATCTCTTTCAACCCATAAAACATTGCCAAGGCAAAGAAAAATTCAGAATTGGGTAAAATGTCTTTCAGTCAGTACTCCTTTACATAGGAAGAAAGTAAGACACAAAGTAGGAAGAGTCTGGCCCGCCACAGGACATCAATTCACCCCTGGCAAGGTAGACTGCATAGCAAAGGCGGTGAGCTGAGAAAGACCAATTTATCTGTGAACTATACTAGGCTTGGAGGGAAGTGGGTGTGCCCTGAGGAAGATTAGATGAATTCCTAACATGTTTTTAAAGCAGAATAATGTGAGTGACTCACAGAGAGTAAACAGGCACTTTATATCTGATGTCTTTCTGTTCACCCCTTCCTTTCCTCTCTTATCTTCCCTTAAAAGAATGTCACAAAAACAGCCCAATTTCTTACTCCTCCTAAGCTGAAAATTGGGTGTATATGAACTCTTCCTACTCAATCTGCTAAAACATAGCTATTATCCCTCAGATTCCGTGTTTTTGCCTTTCAAAGGGTAAGGCAGAGTAAAAGTATCACTCCGCCCTTACTCTTAGCTTCCTGGTAGTAAACTGATGTTCAATTTAAGGTTTTCCCTTCTAGTTGCAAAGATCTCTTTTAGTAAAATTTCATAGCAAACTGATTTCAAAAGCAAAGGTTCAGGGTTTGGGATGAATATTGAATAACAACTCTGTCAAGTGGTAAGCACACGGGCTCTCTCCTGGAATAATACATAACCTGGGTTTGAATGCTCAGTCAGCCATTGATGCTCATGCTTGTGCAAGTTACTCAACTTCCATTTCTTCATCTTAAAAACACACGCACACATACAATAAAAGAACAAATGGTACAGCAGAAAAAAAACCAGAGTACAACTAGAATCTGACAAAGATCAGACATGCCAAAAAAACTGGCATTCTATGTGGCCAGAAGTTGGAAACACCAAATGCGATAATAGTGAAAGACACAATGATAAGGATGGGAACAGGCCTTTTTTAGGTAATAAAGAAAACAGACAACTGAAAGGTTATTGAATAGCACTGTACTGCCCAGGAGTGAAAAGGGGCGTCAAACACCGATTTACATCCTGCCAACAGTGGTCCTCAATGACTCTGACTGATACAGAAATCTTTTGTTTGTACAGGTGTAGTCATCTACAAAAGTCACCTTTGTGTGTGAGCCACAAAGAAGACTCACCCACCAGGCTGAAGTGAAGCCAGGAAGAGATTTTTAATTTCACTTCTGAGCAACAGAGAACTATAAAGTAAATTATTCGGACTTCCTATCTCATGCAATCTTCATAGTCAATTCAGTACACATAATTCAAAACTTTAAGAAGGCAAAATGTAGGCAGAATAATGGCCTCCCAATAACAGCCCTGTCTTAATCTCAAGAACTTATAAATAACGTTAAATAACACGGTAGTGGAGAACTAAAGTTCCTTTAAATTGGAATTAAAACTGCTAATCAGGGGCGCCTGGGTGGCTCAGTCGCCTAAGCATTCAACTTCAGTTCAGGTCATGATCTCATGGTTCATGAATTTGAGCCCCACGTCAGGCTCTGTGCTTACAGCTCAGAGTCTAGAGACTACTTCAGATTCTGTGTTTCCTTCTCTCTGCCCCTCCCCCACTTGTTCTCATTCTCTCTCTCTCTCTCTCTCTCTCTCTCAAAAACACTTAAAAAAATTTAAAAACCCAGCCAAAAAAAAACCTCCTGCTAATCAGATGACTTTAAAATAGAAAGATTATCCTAGATCCAGTAGGCCAATATAATGACAAAGGTCTTTAAATATGAAAGAAGACGGAGGCCAGAGTCTTTGTCAAAATGCTGTGATGTGAGAGACTCCATAGCCTTTGCCACCTTTGAAAATGGAAAGAATAGAAGCCAAAGAAAGCAAGCAGCCTCTAGAAGCTGGAAAAGGCAAAAGAACATATTCTCCCCTTGAGCTTCCAAAAAGAAAGACAGTCTGCCAACACCTTAATTTTAGCTCGGTGAGGCCCATTTTGGACTTCTGACCTCTAGAACTATAAAATAATAAATTTGTGGGGGCTTTTTCTGCCACTAAGGTTAAGATAATTTGTTACATAGAAATAGGAAACTAATACACAAAGAAATACATTTTGAAAGACTTGAATGAAAATGTTAAAGAAAACCTTTTAAAGAATTGAGGTATTTAGTGTCAACTTATCTAGAAAATTCAGTTATTCAGAATTAGCCATGCCCTGAGGTTTTGGGGAATAACTGAAATTTTACCACTAACTTTAGATAAATGCTTCTTTTCCCCCATAAGCCTAAAATCACTAACAGTTAACTGTAAATCTATATGTTATGATGCTGAGATAATCACAACATAAATCAGATGCAATTTCTAATACCTTAAATCCATTAAATATTTAAATTTGAAAAGGAACGGTCGGTTGCCAAAAGTAATGCTAGCATTGAATATATTAAGTAAAAATTACAATATATACTAAAACATTACCCTGTTTTCAATGTCTTTTAAGGATTAAATGTAGCTTATATTTTAAAAGCTACTTCAAATTATAGATGGGATGTTATAAAAATCACCAATACCTACATATGTTTCAAAACATCTACTGATAACAGAAAATTTCATTTATATTTAATATAAGATTAACACCTTAATGTAGTTCCCCAAAAAGTAAGAGAATCAGGAAACTTGAACATGTCTAGAATCTCTTCAGAGTAAATTCCAAACACTTCCAAACAGCTTTTGTAGGATGTCAATTTAAAAAGTAAATGCCAGAATGAAAAACACTACTTACATACACTTCTCTAGGTAAAGTGTATCTTCTTATCTACATAGTTACTTCTACATGCTGTGAATAGAAATGGTACATGCACATGGGTGTGCGTAGAGATGAGTGGTAAGAAGGTTATGATAGAAATAAGCCATTTTCTACATTAGGAGGAAACTGATAGCAGGGGCAATACTGATACTGGGAAAACAGTATCCATGGGGTCAAAATATTTTTAAAAATCCATCACTACATTCAGATCTGTGATAAAACACTCCTCCTGAAACATACATTTCTGAAAATTTCTCACACATCAGTAATTTAGCAGGATAAGAGAATACTGAAAACAAAATCAGTCCTTTCATCAGAAATTAGATGAAAAATATATCCGACTACCATGACCTTATTGAAGAGGCTTATGCCACTGTGGAAAAACAAACAAGAATAAGTAAGAACGACCGGGGCAGTCAGTCTTGTCCAGCAACCACTGTTCTCAACAAACATCTATTAAGAAGGACATTAAAATACAAGATGGTCATGCCCCCTGTCTAAGAAATATTATTCAGAATTGGAACATAGTGCTCTTAAACAGAAACAATGACCTCCAATCTTAACAAGAATGTCTCCTTAGGAAGGAATGATCACTTATAAAATGCTGAAAGTACAATAATCCGATGATGTGATCTGAGCAACATTCTTCCTTACAATTTTTCCCTTTTTGGTATGTGTGTCAGACACTGGGTAAGAGGAATGATTCTTAAAAAAAAATTACACAAACAACAAAACCAAAGTGTGCTGTGGAAGATTCCACAAACAGGCAAAGTAAATATTATTTGAGTTTTTAAAAAGATACCATATATGTACATGGATAATAAAAGATGCTTACATATTAAATTTTCTAAAGGAGCAAGCCTCATCACATATGATATAAACAATTGTTTAAAAAGTATAACTTTTACTTCTAAAGAGGCCTAAATAATTCAGAAGGCATTCACAGACATTGGAATTATATTTTCTAAAATATTTATATGCTAAATTTAGGCAAACTACTTATTAAATGCTCAGGTTTAACTTTTTCAACTAATCTAATGACTCTACAAAATAGGGATTCCTAATTTACAGGTAAATAAACTGAAGTTCTAAGAACTAACATAACTTGCTCATAGCCTTAGAGCTAGTAAATGATGAAGTCAGGCTTAGAACTCTGATGTTTCTGATTGGTCTCGCTAAACTAGAAAAACAAGTCTACACTGCTGTCAAAGCAATAAGCTGCCTTTTCTCCTGCTGGAGTTAACCATGGCAAGGGAACTCCAGTCTCTGCATGAAGAAAATTCCTCGACGAGTCTTATGCATCTACTTCCATAAACAGTTTAAAAAAAATACAAAACTTAACCAGGTGTGAATTCACAACTAATTAAACACAAGACTAGGTATCATACAGTCAATGCCTCAAGACAGATCCATCTACAGAGCAGAATACAGCAGCGTGGCATCCCAGTGTTTTAGTGGAGAGGAGAGGACAGCTTCATAGTCCTTAACAAATTCACTATATAGTCAAATAATCTCCCTGAGAAATGGGGATACTAAAGGTCTGTACCTGTATGATGTTCAATGGTAGTCCCCAAAAAGATATGTCCCTGTGAATGTTACCTATTTGGAAAAGGAGTCTTGCAGGTATCATTATAATCGAGAGATCATCTTAGATTACCCAAACAGACCCTAAGTCCAATGATAAATGGCCTCGTAAGAGATCGAACAGGGGAAGACACAGACACACAAAGAGGAGGAGGTAAAGTGATAGTGAAGGCAGAGACTGGAATGAGATCGCCATCAGGAATGCTGACAGCCACTTGAAGCTGAAAGAGACAAGGAAAAATTCTCTTCTAGAGCTTCCAAAAGGAGTACAGCCCCTCTACCACCTTGTTCTGACCTCTGGCATCCCAAACCAGTAGAGAATAAATAACTGTTGTATTAAAGCCCCCCCCCCATTTGTGGTAATCTGTTCCATCAGCTGCAGGCCACTAACACAGTACCAAAAAATTGTGTTGAAAAGATCTGATGAGACAGTGTATTCAAAGTACCTGCGATCTTTAAGTATACAATAAATATTAACAATTACAATTCATGAATTAATATATTAGGGGCAGCCATTCCACATGCAAACATCTGTTTTTGCATTTTTCCAGGGCAGAAAATATACATATTTCTTTCCTTACTGTGAAATGGATTACTAAAATGTATTTGGTACTCTACTAAAAATATCTTAAAAATTAGCAATTGTAATCATCAAGTTTTGTTACTAGAAAACACAAATAGTTTTCTCCTTTATTTCACTCTTTTAGACTAAAGCTAAATACAGCAGAAGCCTTGGGAAAAGGACCATTCACTCCTAATTTATTAAAGAGATTAAATATAAGATATCTGAGATCACTGGAAATAGTTAGAATTAAAAAAAGGAAAAAGACCCATTGACCAAGTATTACTTCAGTCAGGGCATAGCTATGAACCACAATAATTTCTTCTTCTAACTCAGAGAATTAGCCCCTTAAGCAGACCATGAAGTATACTGACCAGGTGGTCCTCAAAACCTTCTCTTACCTAGAAAGTAAGATCTTTCACAGAAACCTTCTTCCTCATTCTCTGCAGAACTACTGCCTACCAAAGAGTGGTAGGCAAATGAGAAGTAAATGCAAACCCTTTCTAAATACAAACTAACTTTAAGATACAAAATGCAGAACTTCTGATTTGTGTTCGGGCAAAGAGAAGACTCTCATTTTAAATTCCATCTCTGACTCCATTCCCTTATCGAACAGTAGATAACGGGCCCATGGGTGGCTGGATTTGTGGAGCATCCTACTCCTGATTTCAGCTCAGGTCCTGGCAATCTCATGGTTAGTGGGATCAAGCTCCACTGTCAGTGAGGAGGCTGCTTGGGATTCTTTCTCTCTGCCCCTTTCCGGCTTACACTCACACACGCACTCTCTATCTCTAATAAATAAATAAACATTAAAAAAAACCAATAAATTATCCTTTTAGGACTGCCTTTGCTAAATCCCACAGAGTTTGGACTGTCGTGTTTTCTTTTTTATTTGTTTCCATAAATTTTTTAATTTCTTCTTTAATTGCCTGGTTGACCCATTCACTCTTTAGTAGGATGTTTTTTAACCTCCATGCATTTTGAGGTTTTCCAAACTTTTTCCTGTGGTTAATTTCAAGTTTCATAGCATTGTGATCTGAAAATGTGCATGGTGTAATCTCAATTCTTTTTTATTTATTGAGGGCTGCTTTGTAACCCAGTATATGATGTATCTTGGAGAATGTTCCATGTACACTCCAGAAGAATGTGTATTCTGCTGCTTTTGGATGAAAAGTTCTGAATATATCTGTCAAGTCCATCTGCTCCAGTATATCATTCAGGGCCATTGTTTCTATTGATTTTCTGCCTACATGATCTGTCCATTGCTATAAGTGGAGTATTAAAGTCCCCTGCAATTATCACATCTTTATCAATAAGGTTGCTTATGCTTGTGATTGTTTTATATATTTAGGTGCTCCCAACTTGGGTGCATAAATTGTTAGCTCTTCTTGATGGATAGATCCCGTAATTATGATATAATGCCCTTCTTCATCTCTTGTTAGAACCTTTAGTTTAAAATCTAGTTTGTCTGATATAAGTATGGCTACTCCAGCTTTCTTTTGACTTCTGGTGGCATGAAAGATAGTTTTCCATCCCCTCACTTTCAATATAAAGGTGGCCTCAGATCTAAAATGGGTCTCTTGTAGACAGCAAATAGATGGGGGGATCTTGTTTCTTGGTTTTTTGGGTTTTTTTTTACCCATTCTGATATCCTATATCTTTTGATTGGAGCATTTAGTCCATTTACATTCAGTGTTATTATTGAAAGATATGGATTTAGTGTCATTGTGTTATCTGTAAATTTCATGCTTATAGTGATGTCTCTGGTCCTTTGTGGTCTTTGCAACATTCCACACACAAAAAAACAGTAGATTCAAAGGGAACAAGAAGTAAAAGAGAACTGCAGCCTCTCCCCTGACCAGGGCACCTGCCACACGTGAGGCCAAAAGGTGAAGAAGCAGAACTTGGGAGACTATGACCCTGTTGTGGCACAGTGTACGTCACCCAATGGTAAAGTGGCCTAATGAGTATCAAGTCAGAGGCAATCAGGAACCAACTCTAACTCCCAGGAGAAAGGCTGGATAGACAGCAGTTGTATCCTCCATCAGCCCCCTTTCCAGGTAGGCAGAAAAGATGTATATGGAAGTTCTGTTCTCACTGTGGGCAGAGGCAGTAGAAAGAAGAATGAATTACCTCACTTGGTAGCTGGTAGTGAACAAAAGAAGGGGCTGGGTTTATAACCAACATCTAAAAATGTTGACATTAAAGGTATAGCTCCCCAGGGAGAGATATATCATGTGGGGCTGCCACACAAAACTGTTCTTGCTATTCTGTGTTTACAATTTAGTGTAGTTTTATTTAGCATCACAAACTTGTACACATTAGCCTCACTCACTTCTTCTGTACCATTGTTTGCTTTCATTTCTTAATTCTTAATAAAAGTATTTTTAGGAAATTTTCATCCTAATATGCTGTATTCAGTTTAACAAACATTTCCGCACAAACCATGTGTGAATCTGTGAGAAAGGTCAGTACATACTACTATAAACAAGACAGGCATGGCCTTTGCCCTTAGGAACTTACAGTCTAGTAGCAGATGTGAATGAGGTTTTACATTCACTAAAGAGATTTTTTTTTCCTCTTAAAATCAAATGTTGGGAAATCTGGAAGAGGTGCATGTGTGTATGTGTTAGAGGACACTAAGTTTTCTATACCTCTAAATCTAGACTATGCCATTGCTCTATGAGGGGCCCAGCTGTGATATGTAAGGAAACTAGCAAGCTGTAGGCCTTACCAGCTCAGATAAATGTATCTCAAATGGCTTTAGAAATACAAATGGAAAGTGAAGCATACAGTCAGATGAACATGGCTCTCCCACAAGTTTTTATCATTATGCTCACACTAACTTGAACTACAAGTTCTGTATTTATCTCACCTGCCATACTACAGCAAACGCTCCTTTTATGGCAGGGACTAGGTCTTTTTTTTTTCCTTTTTGTAACTGTACAGGAATTCATGAATTTTAATCCCAACTAAAAACCTGACAAATAGTCACTAAAAGAATGAGTAAAATCAGTGTTACTAAGTGGAAAGAAAAAGAGAGAAAAAGTAAGCAAAAGGAACAGAACAGAGTTTAAAATGGGAGCTATACAACAGAAAGGAGACCGTGAGACACGGACCAGAACAGCTGCTCCTCAGAAAGTTCCTCAACCAGTTTGGAACTTCCAGCCCTCAGCATCAGGGCCTCCTCCCACCCACTCTCTCTTCACTCGCCCAGGCCTCGGTTCCTTCCCACCCACACTTGTGAAAGAGTCTCCTGACCGGTCTCCTTCCGTCCCCGCCCTACACATTCACACACGGAATAGCTGGCTCTGTAATCCTGGCAAGTGACCTTAGGCATTGTTTTCCTCCATTTCCTTCTCTTAATAGGAGAATAATTATAGCATCCATACCTCACAAAGTTCTTAAAGCTTATTTATTTTGAGAGAGAGAGAGAGTAAGCTAGGGAGGGACAGAGAGAGAGAGAGAGAGAGAGAGAGACAGAGAATCCCAAGCAGGCTCCGTGTTGTCAGCACAGAGACCAATTCAGGGTTGGAACTCACAAAGGGTGAGATAACTCATAAAGTTCATGAAAGGATTAAAAGTTATATGTAAAGCATTTAAAAGAATGCCTAACTTAGAGTACCTACTCAAGAAATACTATTATTATTAATTTTGTTACGGTTGTATTTCAAAACAACTCTTCAATAGTTTCCCATTAACTATGAACCAAAATTCAATATTTACTTTATAGCAGCTGTGATCCTTTATAATAATCTGAACCTTTAAACTTCTAATCATCTCCTATTTTTCCTGTTCTCTCCAAAACTGTATTTCAGCCATTGTGAACTACTGACAAGTTCTCAGAAAGAAACGGCTTTGCTCAAGCTGTCCTCTCTGCCTAGAATGCCTTCTTTCCTCCCACTACTGACCACTGCCAAGCCTCTATTGCAACAATGTTTTTTTTTTACATTTATTTACTATTGAGAGACAGAGACAGAGCACGAACAGGACAGGGGCAGAGAGAGAAGGAAACACAGAATCTGAAGCAAGCTCTAGGTTCTGAGCTGTCAGCACAGAGCCTGACGTAGGGCCTGAACCCACGAACCACGAGATCACGACCTGAGCTGAAGTCAGTTGCTCAACTGACTGAGCCACCCAGGCGCCTCAATTCCCTATTCTATACTCAAGTTTCAATTCATTCATTATCTGGCTGGACATCTTTGCCTCCTTCAGACTCTTCCTCCGTGTTCCAGATGCTTCTTGTACATATTCATATTCTGACAATCATCAACCTGGATTATAAAAATGTCGGTTTCATCCCATTAGGGCTTTCCTGAACTAAGAGATAATTTCTCTACCTTTTCCCTGATCTTGGCACAGTCACTGGCACCATTATAATTAAATACATGCTTGTAGAAGAGAGGGAGGAAAGAGGATGCTTTCTCTTTTGTACATCATGGCCTCAGTGGCCCCAACCTTCCCCTAATTTCTTGTTCATATAAGTCCTTTTCTTTAGCCAGCAAATTCAGTCAGCAGCCTAAAGCTCATACACAGTTTTCTATACTGCAAAGTGGGAGGTATGAATTACGTATTATGTACAGACACATGTGCATAAGTCTGAGTCACTGAAAACTCAGTTCATCTCGTTATTCATTTACATTTTGCTAAGGTTTGGTTGGTTGGTTGGTTTTTGTTTTGTTTTGGTTTGGTTTGGGTTTTGGTAAGGTTTTTACAATCCTTTCAAGCTTCTAATTCATGCTTGATCCCAACCTCAACCCTAGGTCATCTGATCCAATTCCCGGGAAAACTGAGTACTTTAGGCACTAAATTACAACTTGCCCTATATTTTAATCATGGAATCACTGTCAACTAAGATTTCTGTTTTCTAAGATCATGGAAAACTTTCTCACTGCCCTTAATCTAAAAATGCTTCCTTTTCAGAACTTCAAACTTCAGGTGACTAAAAAATACTACTCTGTTCTTTCCTACCATCATCATTCATGCACTAGAGGGGAGGGCCGGTACAGGGGTGGAAGTAAGATCTGTATCTCAGTATTTTTAAGGTCTCCATGTCCACTGAAACCCATTTCTGTAGTTCAATTACATATGGTTTATTAAAGCACCAGGCATGTGTAAGTAGCAAAGGACAGTTTGACACCTTAGAGACAAGTGGAGGGATTTTAAGGCTTTAAAGAAAGAAATGCAGGAAAACGAACTTAAAGTAGGAAGAAGGCTAGAGAAAACAGAAAAACAAGTTGGCTACTTTAAGAGTAATGGTATTTGTTAAAAACCACTGTGCCACTAAATCTAACATATTTCCCACACTCAGCATAAGATACAGATAAGATACCTAAAAGAACACTGTAATCAGAGCACCAAACAGGTGAAGGACAGAGCAGAGCAGCGTGAAGAGGCACACAGGCTGCACAAGTTGAACGCATGGGCCAGCACCTGTCTGCTCCTCCTTTTCTCCTCTGCTGCCCAACTCCAAACTCAGTGGCACCCCTGTCACAAAGTTGTCACTGTAGGTATTTCTTAAAACAGACTAAAAAGAAACCTGAAGCATAGATAGAAGCAAATAGTGAAGGTGGACTCTGCTTCCTCTAAAATGCTATGAATCTAGGCAGTCTATTCTCTGTACTTGAACTTAGCCATGCATTGTAATTCAACTAAAAAACTGTTTCACAGATGAAGGTATTTATTATTAAAACTGTTTTAATAAACCCAGAGAATGCATACGTTGGAGCTGCTAAAGGAATGAATGAGGTAATATTACTGCCAGAATATTTTGTGATCTCCTAAAAATGCAAATTTTTAAAAAAGCGCTGACTTACTAATATTTTCCATGGAATCTGAAATTACTGGAATATCTAACAAATGTCTTCATAAGTACCTCTTTCCCTACCTCCTATGGAACAAATTTTATGCCAAAAACTCTTAATGTGGTGTATCTGAAAGAGTAAAATGCACATTTAAATAACAGGCATTATGATGACTATAGAATATGAATATTTTATTAATTCCTTTATTTAAAGAGACAGTCTGATGTTGTAGAATAATCATTATATTAGGAAGGAAACAGACCTGAGCTTGAATTCTGGCTTATTTACATACAAGTTATGTGAATTTAAAGTACAGTACGTACTCACCCTCTCTGTAAAACAGGGTGATAATATCTGTCACAGTAATTGCTATGAAGATTAAATGACTGAAGCATATGAAGTTCCAAGCCCAATAACTTAAGACTAAGCATTTAAAATGCTGGTTTCACAAAAAAAAAGCTAGAACTAATTCATAAAGTCAGCAAAGTCACAAGATATAAAATCAGTGTATAGAAATCTGTTGCATTTCTATACACCAAAGATGAAGCAGAAGAAAAACAAGGAATCGATCCCACTGACAACTAAACCAAATACCATAAGATACCTAGGAATAAACCTAACCAAAGAGGTAAAAGATCTATACTCTGAAAATTATAGAACACTTATGAAAGAAACTGAAGAGGACACAAAGAAATGGAAAAAGATCAGAACAAACATTGTTAAAATGTCTATACAACCCAAACCAATCTACACATTTAATGCAATTCCTATCAATGTATCACCAGTATTTTTCACAGAGCTGGAAATAACAATCCTAAATTTGTACGGAACCGCATAAGACTCCAAGTAGACAAAGCAACCCTGAAAATAAAAAGCAAAGCTGGAGGCTGGCACACAGACACAGGTCAATGGAACAGAATAGAAAACCCAGAAATGGACCCACAACAATATGGGCAACTCGTCTTTGAAAAGCAAGAAAGAATATCCAATGGAAAAAAGACAGTCTCTTCTGCAAATGGTGCTGGGAAAACTGGACAACAACATGCTGAAGAATGAAACTGGACCAATTTTTTACACTATACACAAAAATAAATTCAAAATGGATGAAAGATCTAACTGTGAGACAGGAAACCATCAAAATCCTATCAGAGAACATAAGCAATAACCTCTTTGACCTCAGCCACAGCAGCTTCTTACTACACAGGCAAGGGAAAACAAAAGCAAACATGAACTACTGGGGCTTCATCAAGATAAAAAGCTTCAGCACAGCTAAGGAAACAATCAAGAAAATAAAAGGCAGCCTATCAAATGAGAGAAGATATATGCAAATGACATATTTGGTAAAGGTTTAGCATCCAAAATCTATAAAAAAAAAAAAAAACTTATAAAATCCAACACCCAATAATCCAGTTAAAAAACGGACAGAGGTCTGGGTGCCTGGGTGGCTCAGTCAGTTGAGCGTCCGACTTCGGCTCATGATCTCGCAGTTTGTGCCTTGGAGCCCCACATCGGGCTCTGTGCTGACAGCTCGAGCCCGGAGCCTGCTTCTAGTTCTGTGTCTCCTTCTCTCTCTGCTTCTCCCCCGCTTGTATTCTATCTGTCTCGGTCTCTCAAAAATAAATAAATGTAAGAAAGAAAAAAAAAAAAAAAAGAAATGGGCAGAAGTCATGAACAGACCCTTTCTTTTCCAAAGAAGACATCCACATGGCTAACAGATACATGAAAAGATGTTCTACATTACTCATCAGGGAAATACAAATCAAAACTACAATGAAATAGTACTTCACACAAATCAGAATGACTAAATTAACAACTCTGGAAACAACAGATGTTAGTAAAGATGCAGAGAAAGGGGAATCCTCTTACATTTCTGGTGAGAATGCAAACTGGTGCAACAACTCTAGAAAACAGTATGGCGGTTTCTCAAAAAAATTAAAAATAGAACTACCCTACAATCCATCAATTGAACTACTCAGTATTTACCCAAGGATACAAAAATACAGATTTGAAGGAGTACATGTATGATGATGTTTATAGCAGCATTATCAAAAAGACCCAAACTATGGAAAGAGCCCAAATGTCCACTGATTGATGAACTGATGAAGAGATAGTATGTATATGTGTGTATATATACAATGGTATATTACTCAGCCATAAAAAAGAATATAATCCTGCAATTTGCAACAACATGGATGGAGCTAGAGTATACTAATGCTAAGCAAAATAAGTCAGTCAGAGAAAGTCAAATACTGTATGATTTCACTCATACTTGGAATTTTGGAAACAAAACAGATGAATATATGGGAAGGGAGAAAAAGAGAAAGGGAAGCAAATCATAAGAGACTCTTAATAGAGAACAAACTGAGGGTTGATAGAGGGAGGCGGGATAGGGGATGGGTATTAAGGAGGGCACTTGTGTTAAGCACTGGGTGTTAATATGTAAGGGATAAATCCCTAAATTCTACTCCTGAAATCAGTATTACACTACATGCTAACCAGAATTTTAAATAACAATTTGGGGGGAAAGTAAAAATTAAAAAAAAATAAAATGCTAGCTTTTTAAAAATATGTTTCACTTACTGTGTGCTAAGAAATAAGACTGAAATCTTCCAGCTTCTCTAGCAACCTTACAGTTTTTACAGCAGAGATCTCAGGAGAAAAACTATTAACTAAAGTTCTTGGAAACATGAATATTGTTATAACCTATTAAGCCCTTTTAAAGGAATAGACAAAAAAGGAACTCTTTCCTGCATAATACTAAAATAATTTCAACTGTAAATATTATACAGCAACAGAAATTACATGCAAATAATTAAAAAAAACAGCACAGCCAAGTTTCAATAAAGGAGCAAACTGTTTTGATCCCTTGGAGATAATTCTTTGGCTCACTAATAGCAAATAGGCTTCTCATTAGAAAATTAAATCTACATGAACATTATAGAATCTATGAAATCTAGGAAAGAGATATTATTGCATATTTCAGTGTGTCAAAGAGATTAAATTCCTACTTTGAAAGAGGTAGTTAACTAGCTTATCTTTCAAATACAAAAATACTTTTCTTAGTTTTAAGAATAATTTGGTAACCAAAGATTCTCAGGATAACAAAAATATTCTAAAATAATAAATAAGCCACTATTTCAAAGCAACATCTATAGAACAAAATTCCAGTAAAACAAAAAAATCTGGAAAGTCCCTCATATTAATTGTAACAGGATGAATTACACAGGAAAACAGTGCTATAAACTTTATAGAGAGGTCACTGAATTCACATAATCATCTATGGATTTTTACCATAATGCAGAAATTAACTCTTGCTCTATTACTCAAGAAATTAAAATCCATACCGCAAAACAGATGAATGAAGGGCTACTGTTATGCATTTAAACTGCAGAGAAAGACTGTTAAGGGATGATGGTTGGTTAAAAAAGAAATTATTAGGACTAGTAACATTTAGAAACCTGTGTATAAAGCTGGCTTACTGTGAAAGTGCAGGCTTTAAAATACATTAAAAAGTAAACTGCAAAGATGGACAGTAAAAATAATCTGCCACATACGGGTTGTGCACAGCCAATCAGTCCAGTTTACATTTCACCTCACGTAAAGTCTAAGCTATTTCAATCTTTGAGGACATTAATAGCAACAACAGCCACTGGAAACAGTTGGGAATGACTTGAATTTCAGTTGTTTCAAAAGCTCTTGATGCTATGAACAAAATATTTATTTGGAACCCTAAGGAGACTGCTGCCATTAAATACACAAGAATGACCAGATGGTCACTCTATCTCACTAATAACTTTGAATTATTTCTAACTTTATCTGGCAAAAGTAGCACAAATTACTATAACTTTAAAGGCAACATTCTCTATAATGAAAAGCAATAAATATTTTTTTAGTATCTTCTAAGTCCAAGCCGCTGTGGTGGACACCGGGTTATGTAACAAAAAGAGCATTATTTCTGTTATTCAAGAGTTGGGTGTGACCTTCTTGCCACTTAATCAGTGGGTATGTTATATCTTATTCAGCTACCCCTTTATATACAAAGAAATACTGTGTGCTTCTCATTTTTAAAGTCTGAATTGGATGCCTGGGTGGTTCAGTCAGTTAAGGATCGGACTTCGGCTCAGGTCATCTCACGGTTGGTGAGTTCTAGCCCCGGTTGGTGAGTTCTAGCCCCGTGTCAGGCTCTGTGCTGACAGTTCAGACCCTGGAGCCTGCTTCAGATTCTGTGTCTCTCTCTCTCTCTCTCTCTCTCTCTCTCTCTCTCTCTCTCTCTCTGCCCCTCCCCCGCTCAGGCTCATGCACACGCATGTGCTCGCGCTCTCTCTCTCTCAAAATAGTTCCTTATCTGCTAATAAGCAGATGTGACCAGGAGAAGCTTCTCAAGTTTCTCTGCTCCTTCAACTGTCCTACTATGTTTGTTTTCTGTCTCTGTTTCCCTCCCCACTCTCGGGCTGTCTCTCCTCAGACTTGTCTTTGCTGGATTCCTCTACTGATGCCTGTCTCTCTACTTTCAGATGGCTTAAAGGGTTTTTGGCTAGTAATTCCCAATCTTTGAGCCACACTTAAAGCAGCTGGAGGTAACTGGCACACAGTTTTAAGTTTCCACAAGTGAGTGATCAATTCATCTGTGTCCTGAGCACTAAGTGTAAAGTCTGCTTAAATCATGTATATATTTCAATTTTTAAATAAATGTAAACTTTTTCTTCATTTAAAACTGCAACACAATATAAAATCTGCAGTTACTAAAAATACAATTATTATCTTAATACAATATTTATGAAATGTGTGATCGCTAAAAATAGTTACATTTAATGTGACGGGGGGGGGGAGGGGTGGGTTCCCCATAAAATGGTTGACATTAAAAGGGGAAGAGGGGTCGTTATTTAAGGTTAGAAACCAGTGCTCCACACAGAGTTCCTTGAAGGCAGAGGTGAGGACTTGCTTTTTATCTTCAATGATCAGTACAACAAGTGTTCCATTAGTGTTCCATTATGCTAAACAAATGGATCTCAAACATTTCCCTTCTAGGAGTAACTGGGAGCTGGGTCTCTCCCACCCTCATACCCTGGGGCCATGTGAATGTATTCTGTTCTATTCTATTCTACTCTACTCTATTCCCAGAGTCACAATATACACAAATGCAACTTAACAGGTACTTAAGAATATGGGAGGTTCAGGCAAGGAATCAGTCTTTCAGATCTGGGTGATGGGGCGGGTGTGGGCCAGTCACCAAGATTAGTGCTGCAGGCATGCAAATTGGTGAGACAAAACCAAGTTAAAAAGTTTGAGGAAATCTGTGGGACCTCCAGGCATGAAGCAGTTTCAGGGACCTGACAGGAGCAGAAGCGATGCCCCAGTAAGCAGAATGGCAGGGGGGAAGGTGAAAGGAGAATGGAGCGTGGGTCCACCAGACTAACAATCGGGACCATAGTTGGCTCTTTACTCTTTCCTCATATCTCACCACTACTGTGACTTTCAGAATTATTCTTCAAGTTCTATTTTCTCTCATTGATCCTGTTTTCCATTTCAAGCCCTCAGGTAGTAAAGCTACTGCAATACTTGCCAGACCGGTCTCCCTGCCTCTGTGTGTCTTTCCACCTTCTTCCCAGCGGTCTCACTATAGATTATTCTGAAAATGTCACTTCTCAGATCAAAACTTCTAATACTGCAGTGTCTAAGACCCTGCAAAGTACTATTCTAATCTCCCTTTCCTTTTATTCCCATCTCTGTTTCCAGGGGTCAACATGCTCATCCCAGCACATGCCTGGGGACTGGGCACCTCTGCGCTACCTCTGAGGGTATTCCTCCATCGGAGATGCCTTCCTCATCCTGAAAGCCGAGCCCAAGTTTCCACACCTTCAGGAAGACTTTCCACCTGAATGGGATCCTTTGTAGTAGCACTTCCTGTCTCTTCTCATCCCAGTGAATAGATATAAATTCCTTATCAGTAGAAATCATAAACCACTCTCTTTATATCTACTCTATGCTTGTTAGTCAGAATGTAAACCTGGAAGAAAAGTTCAATTTTAAAAAATTTGGAACATTACGAGATTCTCAAGTGAACTTGAGTAATTAATGTTTGTGCTGACAAAAGTTTATAAAAATTGATTTTTAAACATATCATAAAAACAGAGCCCAAAAGTTAGTGATGTAACCTTATTATATGTTACTCAGTAAATTAAAGGGAGTACCCATGAATTCGGATGGGAAAGAGAAAAAAATATCATTTTTTGTCTGTATGACTTGACCCACAGTGAAAGAGAATAATCATGCCTACAGTAAGGAGAACAAGAGGAATTAGCAGAATGAACATGAGTAGGTGTGTACTGGTTCCTCTTTGCTGCCCTAAATGATTGGTTAAGGCGATCGTTGTGAACCAAAGCACTAGTTAGCTGGTAGGAAGCATGTCTGTACCACTGCACTGTTTTGAAAAGCTTTAGTACAAGTATACAAATAAAAAATCACTCACTAGGGGCACCTGAGTGGCTCAGTCGGTTGAGCTTCCAACTCTTGATTTTGGCTCAGGTCATGATCCGGGGTTGTGAGATGAAGCCCTGTGTTGGGGTCAGCTAATTGTCTGACGTCAGCTCAGGTCATGATCTCGTGGTTGCTGAGGTTGAGCCCAGCATGGGGCTCTGCACAGACATGTGGAGCCTGCTTGGGATTCTCTCTTTCTCTCCCTCTCTCTCCTCTCTCTCTGCCTGCTCACTCGTTCTGTCCCTCTCTCAAAAATAAATAAATAAACATTTTTAAAAATCACTCACTGGACTAAACAATGCTTGTTTTCTAACTCTTGTCCAATTTTCTTTCTGACTTTCTCGCATACCTACCTACCAGACTGCCCATGCATTTTCTCGATTTCCCTCTAGTCACACCCATTTGGTTGCTAAGAAACAAATATGATCTCCAAGAAGCATCTTTAAAATGGATACTATATTAACACTTACCATGAGGAAAGAAGGAGAGAGAAAGAAGAAGAAAATTATCTCTATTATGACCTTGGCTCTTTATATACAAAAATTCATTTTAAACTTGAGAAGAGCCCTAGAAAGCAATTATTACCATGCCCAGTAACAAATGGTTAACTGAAACTCAATTACACAACTTGCCTAAGATTACACAGCTAGCAAGTGGTGGAACCAAGGTTTGCCCCTAATTTCAAAGGCAGTGTGAGTACTATTCCCCTTCATTCTAGCTCTGTTTTGTGGCCTTTTAAAAAAATTCTAAACATACAAACAAATCTACATGTTAAAATTCTGCAATAAAGCTTTTTGATAATTAAGCAGGTCTTTAGATGTATTATTTCTCAGGACTGTTTTACCAAAGATTACAGATTGAAATAATTTTTCCTTCACGTGAATAAATAAAGAGTTTTATTGTTAAGAAATAACCACACAGGGGCGCCTGGGTGGCTCAGTCGGTTAAGCATCTGACTTTGGCTCAGGTCATGATCTCACAGCTGGCTCGTGAGTTCGAGCCCCACGTCAGGCTCTCTGCTGACAGCTCGGAGCCTGGAGCCTGCTCTGGATTCTGTGTCTCCTTCTCTCACTCTGCCCCTCCCCTGCTCACTCTGTCTCTCCCTCTCAAAATAAAATAAAGACATTTTAAAAAAAAATTTTTTTTAAAGAAATAACCACACTTTCCAGGCACCTGGGTGACTCAGTCAGTTGAGTATCCAACTCTTGATTTTGTCTCAGGTCATAATCCTGAGGTTGTGAAATGGAGCTCTGTGTTGAGGTCGGTTAACTGTCTGACGTCAGCTCAGGTCATGATCTCGTGGTTCCTGAGTTCAAGCCTAGCATGGCGCTCTGCACAGAGATGTGGAGCCTATTTGGGATTCTCTCTCCCCACTGCCCTCTCTTTCTCTGTTCCTCCTCTCCTCCATTTGCATTTTCTCTTTCTCTCTCTTTCCCTCCCTCCCTCCAAATAAATAAATTTAAATATATAGATATAGAATATCTAGAATATATCTAGAATACATATATATCACTTCTAGAATACTGATCCACAGGTGAGAATGAAAATGAAAAGTACCATTTGGGATAGAGCTACTATTTGCTTACAAGTGACAGTCAAAAAGTTACCCCTCCTGTGTTACTAATGTGTCTTATCAAATTATATTAGGATACTGGAGTCATTAAGTCCATTGCTACAACAAAGAAGGTAAGGAGGGCATAGATTTTGAACTGGACTGAGTTTGTTACATAAATCACATAAACTCTTGAAGCCATAATGTACTCATCTGAAAAAACGAAAGTTAACTCCTTCCTGGATAGATTGACATAAGGATTTAATTTTATTTGTGAAAAGGACCACACAAAAGAGATGCAATGCATGCTTGTCTTCTTCCTTTTTTCTAAGCTGCACTGCTAATTTTAATGATGGAGCTGGGGGTGACATGATCAGACTTAGTCCTTCTGAAAAAGAGTCATCCTCCACTGAAGATTTAAAAAACAAAACTAAAACAAACAACAACAACAACAACAAAAAATCAGGAAAACCTAAATTGCAGAATATAAATTAGAAAAGCATATGAAATATCAATGTGCAATTCTAATAAAAAGATAATCCAACTAAATGTTTTCTAATTCACACAAATTCAAATACCCCAAACAGAGAACTGAAAACCTTGGTTTAAAAAAAAAAAAAACACTTTCTAAAATCTTGCCTCTATGCTATTATTGAAAGAGCAGAGTGGAACCTATAAAGCTAACAGTAATAAAACGTTAGGCAATCCATTAAAATGAAACAAAAGAAGGCTAATAGTTCCAGTCTGGTAAAACAGCTACTTTTTTCTTTTTTCTTGTAACTCAGTGAGCCTATTAAATTGTTCCAATCTGTCATTCATTAGTAGTAGTTACTGGACCTCTGACAATTTTTTTTGTTGTTGTTGTTTGAAAGATGAGGAAGAAGGGGGAGGCGAAAAGAGAGTACATCAATATTTTTCAAAATTCAACCCTTCTAGATCTTTCACTTCCAATCATAATAAGTTATATACACAAAATGAAGCCTAAGGAACAAAAAAAAACCACAGACCTGTCACTATCACTACTGTAAAAAAACAAGGAAGATTTAAAAAGCTATATATATTCTCTGTGATTCTGAGAGGATTTAAAAACATAAAATAAGGACAAATATAGAAAATATTTTTTAAGATTAAATGCTGTTTGAATATCCATCTGACCTACCTTTCACCTTAAAGTCAGCAGAATAGTACCAGGTACTTTGCTAACCTGGCACAGTTTAAGATAACGCCAATAAAGAAAGTCCAATTTCCTGATTCACTCAGCCAAAATAAGCAAACTTAAGTTAGTTGGACCTAATAGCAAACTCTAGGGAACTTGTCCATTTACAGCTGAAAAATCAGAACAGGAACCAGATTTTAAGGGAACTTAGAAATCACCCATGACTTCATTTTATAGTCAAGAAAAGTATCAGAAGTTTAGTGACTTCCCCCAATTCATACAGTAAGTTAGTAACAAGCTGATCTATGCTATGCAAAAGATTATTGAAATAAAATGAAACAGTTCAAAACCTTATTCATAGAAGCCAACTCTAATGTAGTTAGTTAATAGTTATTAGACATCAAAGCTTTAGAAAGTAATTTTCTTCTCTTGTTAGCAGAAATGTATTTTAAAAATAATCCACTTGGACTTGGATAAAAGTATAGGCCAAATGCAATTGATATAAAGACACTACTGTTTGCCTAATTTCCCCAAGAGGAAAAATAATTTCAAATAGATTTTTTTCACTGTCCAGTTGTAGTACTCTTAGAATCAGTTCTAGTTGTAGTGGGAACAAAAAGAAAAAGCAACTTCCAATCCGATTCCAAGGACAGGGACAAATTAAAATGAAATCTTCTACACTTCTATATGCATTAGATTCCTAGAACACAGTGAATCAAGTCTTATTTTTTTTAGGATTTCAGAGAAAGATAATATATTTGCTTTATTAAATATCCCCAAATTAGATGAGATTGAAAAAAAAGTTACAAAATAACCTTAATCATAAGCAAGTATCTTTATCTTACTTTCTCTTATCCAAATCCTATTTTAGGATATTGAGGTTGGGGCTAAACAGATCAATTAAAAATATATATTACATATTTGTCTAATAAATAGACACATATCAGTAATATCTGATGCAAAAAAAAATTGTCACAAAACAAAATTCCTGGTAACCTTAATTTCAAAAACAAAAGCGGCTTTTCTCTCCTGTTCTCCCCCTGGGGATTCCTGGGTGCAGGTGGGCAGAACTCTACAGCAGTGGCAGCCACCCAGTGTCCGCAGCACCAGAAGGAAAAGGCTGCTTGCCCTGCTCCTCTGTCTAGCCCCTCCTTCCAGTAATGAAGTCATTTCTCTCCCAAACCTTGCTGGTCGGTCTGGTCAAGCAGTTACAACTCTTCAAGGCTTTCTTACAATATTTTTTAGGTCCAGAAAAACTTAAGTCTGATTACAAACATTAGGGACTCAAAAGGCTCTACAAGTTCTCTCCCACCTCAAGCCACTTCCTGCTGCCTCTCTGAGCTTACCTCTCACCAGTCTACCTTCACTTACTCCGCTCCAGGCATACCGGCCTCCCAGGCAAGGCCACTGCACCACTCTTCCCTCTGCCTGGGACACTCACGACCCACATATCCAACAACCTTCCACCGAAGCTTTCCTCACCACGCTGTTTTAACTTGCAATTCCCTACCCCTGCGTTCCCTATGTCCCTTACGTGCTTTGTTTTTTCCCATAAATGACACTTATCACCATGTAATATGATACATGCTTTTACTTACTTGTTTACTGTCTATCTCTACTCACTTAAAAATCAGCACTGTAAGGGCAGAGGTTTTTGTCTATTTTGTTCACTGCAAGTCCCCAGCATCTATAACAGTGCTTGGCACGTAGTAAAAGCTCAAAAACTATTTGTGGAAAAAGTAAATGACTGCAAGTTTGGGAAGTAATGCTGGTATCCATCAAATATTAATTAGAGATTAAGAACATACAACTATTCAAGATGCTGTTAAACACACAAATAGTGCAAAAGCCATGATCTTTGCTTTCAAGGAGTGTACCTGGAGAAGCAGAACTAATATACAAGGAGTAATTAGTTAATTATATAGACAGTATTAGGTATAACTATTAACTAATTAGATTTATTTGTATGACTCATGGAATGTGCCTTGTTATTCCTGGTAATACCTAGCATATAATTAAATGCTAAATCAAATGGTATAAACTGGTCATAGGAGTTCAGAAGGGAAAGAAATGAATGACTTATGAAAAAAATGACTACAAGTAGGTAAGGTCGGAGATGGGCTTTGTGTATGTAGAGACATGTGCTGCCATGTAGGTCGGTAGGCATCCCACATGAAGTGAATTTCATGAGAGGGCAGCCAGGCAGGTGAAAGACAGAAAGAAACCCATCTTAAATAAAATGAAAGCATTCACTGATGAGCAGTGATGATCTGGGAAGGCCAATCTGAGTCTAGGTCACAGAGAGCCTAATGGTCTAAGCAAGAGGACTCAAGTCTAGATATAATCTCATAACTGTACCTAGGCTGGGTCCTCTGGAATCCTTCTACTAGTTTGGTACAGCAACTCATGAAATACTGCCAACGGTTCACACCAGCAAATTTCTGTGTAATAAGAGAAACTACTTCCTACCCTCCCTGGCATGCACTTGCACGCACATCCACACACACTGGTGGCCAATGACTAACAAATGCAAGGGAAGGGGGACAAACTCCAACTCCCTTGCCTCAAGGCAAGACACTCTCTATAGTCCAAATTTGTCCTCAAGCTCCCTCCCGGAACAACCTAAGGCTAGAAATCCCCTGAAACCACATTACTGGCTCATCTCAGTTTCTTCTTCCCAATTCTGCTTTAGTCACTCTGTTATAACATTTCAAAAACCTTTCTTGATATATTACTTGTACATGAATTCTACCTCAGGTTCAGCTTCGAGGAAAACTGGATTAAGACTACAAAAGGAAGTATTACATACTCACAAAGAAAAGTCCATGTTTATGAAAAAGTGAGTTACATAGAACAAATACTGTTGTAGGTCATTCAGTTTTGTGGGGTGTTTTTGTGGGGTGTTTTTGTTTTTTTTTTTTTTTTGGTCATTCAGTTTAGAAGGAGAATACAAAGCAGTCAGGTTGGTGATAGATGGAATAAAGAAAGTAAGGTGACTGGAGGCCAATTAAGGATGCTTGTGTCAGTGTGCCTAAATGGTTCAGTCGGTTAAGCATCTGACTCTGGATTTCAGAGTCACAGCTCAGGTTACAATCTCAACACCGTGAGACTGAGCCCTGCATCAGGCTCCATGCAATAGCACAGGCCTAACTGGGACTCTTTCCCTCTCTCTATTCCTCCCTCACTTGCGTGCTCTCTCTCTCAAAATAAATAAATAAACTTAAAAAAAAAAAAGGATGTTGGGGCACATGGGTGGTTCAGTCATTTAAGCGTCCAACTTCAGCTCAGGTGATGATCTCTCAGTTAGTGGGTTCAAGCTCCACATTGGGCTGTGTGCTGATAGTGCAGAGCCTGAAGCCTGCTTCGGAATCTGTGTCTCCCTCTCTCTGCCTCTCCGCACTTGTGCTCTGTCTCGGTTTCTTAAAAATAAATGTTAGGGGTGCCTCGGTGGCTCTGTCAGTTAAGCATCTGGCTTGTGAGCGTCCGGCTTCAGCTCAGGTCATGATCTAGCGGTTCATGGGTTCAAGCCCCATGTTGGGCTCTGTGCTGACAGCTAGTCAGAGCCTGAAGCCTGTC
This sequence comes from Suricata suricatta, assembly GCF_006229205.1. Classification (NCBI taxonomy): domain Eukaryota; kingdom Metazoa; phylum Chordata; class Mammalia; order Carnivora; family Herpestidae; genus Suricata; species Suricata suricatta. Next base: position 119,569,001 of record NC_043700.1, read on the forward strand.
TTCAGATTCTGTGTCTCCCTCCCTCTCTGACCCTCCCCTGCACATGCTGTCTCTTTCTCTCTCAATAATAAATAAAACATTTAAAAAATAAAAAGTAACATTAAAAAAATTAAAACATTTGTATAAAATAAATGTTAAAAATAAGTTAAATAAATTAAGTAAAAAGGATGCTGTTGTCAAATTTAGAAATAAGTGGAAGAAAACTATTTGCTTTGAGAGAAGAGAGAACTTAAGAAGGTATTGCTCTACAAATAGGGAAGAATTGAAACTAACTCTTCGAAATTTTTTTTTCCTTGAAAGGCAAAAAATATTTCTTCAGTAGTATGTCAATGTTAAACCATAAATTCTCTTAAATGCAAATCTCTTTTCAGGTTGACATTACCTAACACAAGAAGTATTCAAAAACTACAATAAATAACAATACTACAATAAATAACTACAATAAATAACAATAGGACTCTAAAATTCTCCCTCATGTTTTGGGTCCCTGAATGTCCATATTCACAAATATGAAGATTATACAGTATCTCCAAATGCTTATAACTTGTTAAATTTCATATTTAAGTGGCTTAAAAGAATCTTTATTGAAAGTCAGTAACAGATTACTTAAATTGAAAATAAATCCAAATAAGGTAACATCTGGTTTTCATTTATTCTTAGGGGACCCAGAAGTATTTTCAACAGAAAATAAAATACTGAGTCCTGGGTCATTAAATAAGGAGTGTAATGTGAAAATAAGTAGGTTCATATGAAAGAAGTGATACACAGCCCAGGAAAAAAAGCTTATACTCTACATAAATTTTCAACTCTAGAATCTGAGAAACAGCCCATCATCATCTGTATTTGTTATTTGGTTAGTATCTCAGACAAATTAAGCTTTTTGGCTTCAAGGTATTCTCTCAAAATTCATACTTACTAAAAATGACTATAAACAAAAAGGACTACTTTTCATACAGTTAGGAACAATAATTTTGTGTTATATATCTCAGTACCTAGAACAGAAAGGATAATACAGAAAAAGAACTTTTTAGCAAGGTTATTTTTTCTCATTGACTTCTTTATATACATTAAAATGTAAACCTAATAGCTATCAATACTTAAATACAAATAACCTTTGACCAAATAATCAGACTGAAAGGAATTTCTCCCACCAAAAAAAAAGGGGGGGGGTGTAGGGACGGGGGGAGACTGGTTACATCAAAGTACATCTGTGAGTCTAAGTTCTCAAAAAGTTTTCCTATTCAGTTTTAAGACCACAGATTGATACTCGTCCAGACAAGTACATAAAATTTACCCTGTGTAAATCCTTTAAACAGTCCGAGGAGAGACTCCAGAAAAAAAAGGTATGGCGAAATGTTTGGTATCACATGTTATTCCCCTCTTAAAAATTTATGATATATACACAGTAATTTATGGAAGCCTCTGAGATGTTTCAAGAGAGAAAAAATGGTGTCTTCCAAATTTTATAGAAACAGAGAACATGTCTGTAATCATCAAATACAAGACTTATTTAAAACCTTCCATACCACCTGCTACATAATAGCTACTTTCCCCATAAACCTAAAGGTTCAGCGCTATCATTCAGTCACCTTCTCCCCACTCCCCTTCACCTCCCTTCCCCTTATCCCAAAATACTATAGTAGTCCTAACGTTCTAATTCATAATAATCATAGGCAACTTATTAAAATATAATTATTGGTCCTTTCAGATATTCTATTCTATCAGTATTTTTAGCAAGCAATCCACATGATTTCAAGGCAGGTCAAATGTTGAAATGCTCAAAATGCCTGTTATATTATAATCAATGAGATGATTAGCTATGTTATAACTAAAGCCAGAGTAACTTTAAAACAAAAACTGTAAGTTCAGAAAATCTGCATTTAAAATGAATATATTAAAAAATTATTTTCCTACCTAGGGGAAAAAGGGCAAAAAGATATACTAAGAAAAGCCAAACCAGATAATACCCTCTAATATACTGCCCAGAATATTAAGGCCAAGCATCTTACCCTATAATAAGAATTTTTAGCCTGTACTGTATTGAGAAATTTCAGGAAATCTTATATTTTCTAAAACTGTGCATACAAGTTTTATGAATACATGAATACCTGTCTTTTTATGGGGAAATAATCCAAAGTTTTCACCAATTTTTCATACTGTTCAATTATTCAATTTAAAAGCCTTTATATTTTTTAATTTACATACTTGAAATAGTGGTAGTAGAAAATTCTTAGTTAATACCATGAATCAGATACACAAAAACAGATTCTTCAGGATCGTCCTCACTCTGAGGTTAAAAAAAAATGCAAATTACCTTTGCAGAGTCATATTCAAAGAGCCTGTACAACCCTTAATCTTGTTCTGGGCTTCCAGATGAGTCATTCCATGTGCACTTATTCCATCAATGGTGAGAACCACATCGCCTATTCTTACATTTGCCTGGGATGCTTTGCCGCCATCTTTTAGCTGTAATAAATAGATTCCATTAGGAGTGTTACTCTTTAAAAAACAGAGAATAGTAAATACAGATGAAAATTATACTTCTGTATATAGCAAAGGAAGAGTATATTGATATGCTTTTGGACAAATTAATAAAATGTTGTCTTAACAGGTAACAAATAATTTTCCTGTTTATTTTCTTAAATTCTTATTTGCTAAATTTTCTGAAAAAAGTTCCCTGATAATTTCTCCACTTCTTTATTATGTAACATGTGATTGTTATGAATGAGGAAGAGAAGTAGCCAAGCAAATTACATTTTAGCCACTGTAATGTGAATAGGGTATTTAAATTCTTTCAAAAATAATGGTTAGAACTCTTTAAACAGCTGTATTTTTGAGCACAAAGAACAACACCAAGGATCTAACTGAACACTCCTTGTTGAGTGCAATTCATATCCAGTGTTTGGGGTACTGAACTCTTTTAGGTCACAGACCCAAATACCTTTTATACTAGATATGCTTCCTGCTCCAGACATTTAGTAGGAGGGGAAGAAAACCAGTTGTGTCTGAGACTAACGGACATTTTTGTGTACCAGCCTTTAATCCCCAAATTTTCTTCCCTTCTCTATAAAATTTTCCACATTCACATTAGTTTGATCTCCTTCAAAGTTCATAGATCTATTTCACTTTTCCAAATGAAGCAAACAAATATAAAATTACAGTAAAATGAAAGAAGGTGCAATTTTAATAAATACCTAGAAACATGGAACAAATACAAATCAAAAGAAATCACTCTAACTCAAATGACAACTCAGAATTCAGTTAAGTGCAGGTAGATCACACTGGATATTGGGTTGATGGAAGTTGGGTGAGACTTGGCAAAAACAAAAAGAAGAAAGAAACAAAGAAGCAAAGAAAGAAAATAACCAACATTCTCTAACGACTTAAAACTAAAAGATTTTATACAGTTTCTATTTAAAATGACAAAAGAAATTCTGGAAATGGATAGAGGTGATGGTTGTACAACACTGTAACTGCACAATGCAAGTGAACTGTACACATAAAGATGGTTTACTGTTATGTTACCACAAGTTTTTAAAAAACTAAAAAAAATACACAACTAAATATTTTGGAGAACATTTTGCTAACATTACCTCTTTTTTTAAAAAAAATTATATCCCTCAACAAACAAAACGTGAATTGAGTGCTAGAATTCATAGTATGGAAACAAAGCAATAAATACAATGGATATTTATATGTTCAGTTAGGTGAGATTTTGGTTACTATCAGTTGTCAAACTTTTTCCTTAAAAATAATGATCAAGGCAGACCAATCTTAGTACACGAGAACAAGTATCTGGATCTAAAATCAAGGAAACGGCAGTGCGGTTAGACCCATCAAGGCAGGGCCCATGTCTGTGTTTCCTCTCCACCAAACCTAATGCTAGAAGTGCACCTGGCACACCACAGGCCTTCACCAAAATACACACCGAATGAATGGATGCCCAAGATATTACTTAACACTGGCAATGGTGTGTTTAAACTGAGAAATTAGGAAAAACTAAAATTTTACATAATTAGAAATTTATTTCAAAAATACAACTAGCAAGTGATCAACATAATTCTTGAAATTAATATGAAAAAATATTTATTTGAGCAAAAATATATGACATCTCACAGACACAAAGTATAAAAAAAGATTATAACCCTTTCAAACGAAATGTTTTCTATCACATACACAGTATATCACGATTTTGTTTTCATCTGTACACTAAGAGAAGTAATCCTTTCAGCTGCTGAGATATTTAAGGGTAAGAAAATTTTATTCTATGTTGACACTAAAGAAATAAAATTTCCAGAGTAACAAAACATAAAATTTTAACTCTCATCAAACTCATATCATATTATTTAAACTGTGGAATAAATACTTTTTTGCCTACAGTTTTAGGGGGCCAGTAGTATTAGTCATCTTGGATTTTTGACATTAACATATTTTCTAAATCTCTAACCATTTTTATTATTCAATGCTCAGGTCTTCTCTTCACACAATTTAAACTAAAGATTATGAAGAGCCTAAACTAAATGCTGTATTTATAGTGGGAAAAGCCCAACACATAGAAACAAATTTAAGACTTGTTAAAGATGGCATCTTACTGAATACTCCTATAAACTTCAATTATCCCCAGAACCACTTCCTCAAACCATCCACTCATTAGAAAGATAATTTTTTTCCCTTAACTGAGTAGAATGTAGTACTATAATGAATTGTTAGCAGCTAAGGAAAAACTACAAAGTCACTCATTATTTGTATAGTTCATTTTTTCTTGGTTTTTGCAAGTCTGAATAGCTTGCATTCGTTTGAAACAGTATTAACTTTCTGTCATCAGTAAATCTTGTACATATTACATGACAGCCATAAGTATATGTGTATTTCATAAATGCACAGTGTGTAGGAAGGAAGCAGTAGCGGGAAGCTCCCAGGTCAAGCTTAGCATAAATCAAACTAATCACAAGCAAATGCTTCTCCTTTGATCTTGAGATGCATTTTTCATTAGTGTCGCATAATTTTCCATAAACTTTAATTGTGTAGCTGTATGCTTCTTTAAAGGCACTGCTTTGTGGTCTCACTTCAGTTGCAAGCATACATGGCTGCACGTGTTGGAACTACCTCTGGGCTTCTGCTTACTAACACAGAAATGATGGTAAATTAGGACAACTATAAGCTCTTCAAGAGAATGGTATCTTTATTGAGCCTCCCCATTAACCTAGATAAGAAAGGCTCTGATACTGATCACCTACATTGGACTAAAACCCCTAGGGATGCATTTTAACATTTATTTGCAACTAGAATGAACTTTTCTCTTGAGAAGGAAGTCCAGTATTCAGTAAACAAATGGGAAGACTCTGTGTGTGTGTGTGTGTGTGTGTGTGTGTGTGTGTGTGTGTGTGTGTAAGAGAAAAAGGCACCACATACTTGGGCTTCCCCCATCTTACTCTGACTAGGAAATACCCAGAGGAATATTTCTTCAGTCATTTTAGAAAAGTAACTCTTCTCACATAATATTTTTCTGTTCTGAGAAAGAAATGACCCATAAAAAGGACTGTTTACTGAGCAACAGTAAGTAAGCAACTTTAAGAGACACTTTATCTTTCTTTGCCATTATCAGGTAGTTTTAGTCTGTATTACAGATGGAAAAAGAGAACTTCAAAGGGATTAAATTACTTGCCTATGTCCATACAGCAAGTAAGAAGACAGTATAGTGCAAAGGCTTTGAAGTCAGGCAAACATGAGTTCATATTCATGCTCTGCAACTTCTTGATTGTGTAACGTGAATTTACTAGACCTCCATATGCTTCATCTGGCTTCCCCTTCCCTCCATCAATAAAGACCAAATATCTCTTCTTCACCCACTCTTTTCTTTCTGCTTCTCTAAACGTAAACTTTTCCTTTATTCGGCAACAGAATGTGATAGGTCATAGGATCAGAACCAGCTCACTATGTCCTCTTTCTCTCCTTAGCCCTATCCAATTCTGACTTTTCCAAACTCCATTCTCATAGGATGATGACCTCACATCTCTAGTCCCCAGGTCAGTTAGAGGTTGCCCCTCTACCAGGAGGCCAAAGAATAAGAACCAAGAAGATAATGTGGTGAAGAAGCCTTGAAATGGGGGTCAAGAAAGGACAGGGGGAAAGAAGACAAGAGAACACACTGGAAAAGAAGAAAAGAGGACGCCGGTACAGAGGGCACATGAGGGTAGGACAGGGAACCAAGACTGTGAGAGAAGACAGGGTCCCGAGGTACCCTAGGTTTGATAAACGAGATCCAGACCCTGCCTCTGGGTGTGTTGTATGCCCGTGTGCACATGCGTAAAACAATATTTAAATTGAACAGAACATCAGAATAATAATCATAAAAGATTCTGCACTTTGATTAAAATAACTAAAGTAACCTAAATGACTACCAGTAATAACTATGATTTAGAGCCAATTAACTCACAGTAATACTAACGTGTCATTAAACATGTCATTAACTTTACTGTACTCAAATAAAATTTATGACTAAACTTCCCCCAAATGCTTAGCCTCCATGCAAATGTGTGGTTTCAGCAGCATTTCTTCTCCAAAGTTTTTAACGAAAGAGAAAAGTAGCATTGCTCTTTATAAAACCCCACTAAAAATAGTATCTCAAGAGAGCATGCCACTTAAACAAAAATCTCCAAGAATGCATAAAGGAGAACATTTATCCACAAAGAAGTATGCTTTGGGGATTCATAAGGAGTAAGAGACACACCAGTTAGACTAACTCTTCCCTGTAGCTATTATCTCTTGAGAGCAAGCACCTCACAGAAACGAAACAATCACAGAACTTGTAGCAAAAAACAAAATCAATGAATGCAATATAGAGCTCTCATTTTTAAAAGTTAAAACCCAATATGGCAGGTATCATTTCAATAAACTTTAACTGTCTGAGATTTCTCTTTAAAATGAGCATTTAATAGAGCTGCTAAATTGCCCTAAGCTTCTTCTTAAAGAGCAAAATGTTTAGCCATAGCAGTAACTCCAACACTGTCTTAAGAATTCTGTAATGAGAGAAATCCTTCCAAATCGTAGGGAATTGATGCACATAAAACCTCCACCTGCTTTCCCTTGGAAATAAGCCAGCAGTTACAAACCTGAGAAAATAGATGTCAGCAATAGAAATAATTAACTGAAAATATATATGTCCAACTATATTACAGGGATCATTTTATAATACAGATAACACCATATAATAGTCAGATGTTTGCTAAGAACAATTTATGCCGGTTCAGAAATTACTTTGGTAATTTTCCTATTATATTCTATGGGTAACAAGTAGGAGACAGGTACCTATATAATGAGCCACAACCAACATGCAACATACAAGTTGTCAACCACTGCCTATTTTCAACAAATATGGAATGCTTGGAAATGTATGACCCTAACACCATGGGTATGACAAGAATGCCCTAAGATTTATTAAATGTAAAAAAGGAATACAGAAATATGGCAGCTATAGAAAGAAACACTACCAGAAATTTCCCATGTCCAAAAACCATGGGAACTAAACCATGGGAAAATAAAAGATGTTATTTTTCTAACAGTGCTGTTACCAAAATGTGAATATACTAATAAAATAATATCAATCTAACCAACAGAACTTTCTTGAAGAGGAAAGCCTTATTTTGAAAAAAAACACTTAGGAAATGGGCAATCATTAATTTCTTTAAAGTATATTTTCTAAAAAATTTGAATTAAATTAAGGCATTTCCTAAAAAATTGAATTAAATTTACACTTTAAAGTGTATTTTCTAAAGCATATTTCTAAAAAATTTGAATCCAGATATATAAGCCTCTGGTTAAAAGTCTCTAGGTGTTTGTCTCCCACATACTTCCCAGAATACCATGGATGCGACTTTTTGCACTGCCATCCCCCCCACCAAGAAACACCTAAGAATGTATGAGCATTACACTGAAACAGAGAACTCACATAACTTGTTTTCCTGCCGAACAATGAGTGCTGCCCAGTCATCACCAAATATCACAAATAAACAGAAGTGGTTGAGTTTTTAGCAACTAAGTGAGCAGAAGTAAAGAACATGTGAGAAATGAATTTGTTTTTCAAACATACCCTTTAATCCAGTTTTTAAATCCCAGTGTACTTAACTGTTACTCTCCTACTTATTAAACCGCCTTACAATACTACGCTCAGCGCTGAAAGCTGTGCTGTCCTTCCTGATCTGTTGTTCTACAGTGGTGGCACCTCAACCAGCCTGCATATGCTACTCAACTACATGTAAAAAGCTAATCTCTGACCTGGATGTCTAATGTGAACATGCCCCTTTACAATTTGAGGCTACTCTGGATTCATTTTAATACTCTCTTCTGTGAAATAAAATGATTTGGGTTTTTGTATGTTATGATGAGAGAAAACAATCACTGAGGTCTCTCTCTGATTAAATTTGTGAACTCCGGCCTGACCCATATGAGTAGCACTTACTTTAACTATGGACTTTATTTTCTGGCTTATGAGTCAAACTGTCATCAATTTTATCCTAAAGTCTGAGAATACACACACCTTATATGGTAGCAATAAAGAGAATACCTCAAAGTGTGTGTCATTCTGCCTCACAAAACCAAAAGGAAATAAGAGGGAGATTATGCCTTCTCTTTCTTGATGCAGTCACTGAGCTACCTAGTTCAAACACAGGGCTTCTGTTAATACTATTTGTTCTAGTGGTCTAAATCTCTTTTCCATGATGAATCCTTCTTTATTAAAGTAACATCTTTATTCTTCTTGACCAGCATCCTAATACAATAGAACCATACCTTCTTAAACTGTAAATCACTATTAACATACCACATTAACACTTTCATTTTATAGCTAATCTAAATGGGTTTACATCCAGAGACTTAAAGTACTCTGTAGTTAATTGTGAATATAATTCTACCAGAAATGTGAAAAGTAGGCTGGTTTATAAAAAAAAGGATACATAGACAAACACCTCTAAATCAAATGAGATATTTGTGTTTTTATGCAGTCTACTTTATAATGATAAGAAAAATGGTAATAAATGTCAAAGGTAACTATAAAATTTAAAAATGATTTGGTCAACTCTAGTTTACCTGAGAACAGTTTAACACTGTAATTCACACAGTTCAACTCTCCCTCCTTACTAGGTTCTGTTCAAGGCCGAGATGAATCACCTAAAACCGTGTAAATTGTGTGCAAGTATGCATCTCTTTTCCATTGAGTCAGTCCATAGCTTTCCCCAAATTCTCAAAGGCATCTATGACCAAGAAAATGTTAAGAATGAATGATTTAATGAAACCTTAGAACAGTGTTTCTCAAAGTGTGGTTCCTAAACTTCCGGTAGCAGCATACTTTTATGACACAGGGAAAAAATTCACTAGCCCTTCAAAAACCACAATCTAAAGTTCTTTTTTTTAAGTTTGTTTATTTTGAGAGAGAGAGAGAGAGAGAGAGAGAGAGAGAGAGAGAGAGAGAGAGAGAATCACAAGAAGGCTCCAGACTGTCAACTCTCATGAACCATGAGATCATAACCTGAGCCGAAATCCCAAGTCAGATGCTTAACCGACTGAGCCACCCAGGTGCCCCAAAAATAATTGTCTTAGCATTATGCATTATTTTCATTAGCATTATGAAAATTTAAGAACTCAAGGAAGAGTTAATATTTATTTACTGTGGTACAAAATCATGACTTCACATGCTAATGGCAGTTAAAATCACTAACATTTAATAAGGGCCTATTCCAATAAGTCCCTATATTTGATACTGAATTCAGAAAAAGGATATAAAGTACTGATGTAGCCCTCTCCCTTATCTACTATTTAACTTTTCACATGTGTATGTAACTCTCCATAAAGCAATGCTCCTCAAACTATCTGTGGTGAGAGACACTATCTGCAGGGAAAGTTTTTTCCCCCAATCTGCTTTATACCAATTCTTCTGTAATCTGTAATAAAATACAAATTATTGGAAAATAAAATTTAAAGAAACCCTAAAATATGTAAGACCAAATTTCTTACGAGATTCAACAGACATAAAATTACTCTGTCAAACTACAAAAGTTTCTAGATACCTACTCTTCATTTCTGTCCTAATTTCATCTGAAATTATAACCAACAGTTTGCTGGTCTGCAGGCCAGATGGATGTTTTTTTCTAAACAATGACTGTGCCTTTTATGTCTCTATAAGTCTACTGTACATGGACTTAAAATGAAGACAGAATAGGGGCACCCAGGTGGCTCAGTCAGCTAAGAGTACGACTCTTGGTTTCAGCTCAGGTCATGATCTCAGAGTTCATGGGTTCAAGTCCCATGCTGTCAGTTTGGAACTCATTTGGGATTCTCTGTCTTCTCTCTCTCTGTCCCTCCCCCGCTCACAGGGCATGAAAGCACGTGCATGTATGTAAGCTCTCTCTTCCAAAAAAATTAATTTAAAAAACACACAATAAACATTTAATGAATTACCAAAACAGGCTATTGTTTAGTAACATTTCCAATTTTCTTTGTTCATATGTTAAACATAAAGTGATGAAAATATGCACTTATTACGGCATACTTAACTGACATTTTCTTTAGCAACTGTTTCTAAAATGATATACACATTTAATTTTTTGATCTATGATACTAGAATGCCAGCATGAATATTTGCAATCATTTATAGTTCTGCAAACTATGCATGAAAAGTGTTATCCAAACTCTTGCAACTCTTAGCATTACAAAAGAAACTTCAGGGTAATTCTAACTCTACCACTAACAAATCCTATGACCTTGGGCAAATCATTCACATTTCTGGCCTCATTCTGCTCAGCTCTATGAGAGAGCTGGACCAAATGTTCTAGGGTCCCTTTCAACTCTAAACCATAATAAATATTTATTTACATAGACTACCATCTCTCATTAGTCTAAACGGTAATTACAAAAGGTATCCATTACTGGCTCTAGCATTAAAATAACCTTTGTACTATTCTCTAATTACTTCATATATATTATTTTTATTTCTCTATTAAAACATTAAAATGACAAACATGATGACTTTTCAAAAACCTAAAACTATATCAACATTAGAAATCCAAAAGGCTAGGTTTCAGAGATAACTACATGAGAACTGATTCTAGCTTATCTTCGTTTTCAGATCCCAAATGATTTTTTCTTTTATGATGAATATAAATTCTATTATATATTTAATTTAATTCAAGAATACTTAATTCTAAGGGACAAGAATCTCCCTACTTGTAGTAACTGAGCCTTCTGGCATTTAATGCTGAATCATGTGTTCATTTGTTCATCATACATTTACTAGCTGATTACATATGGACTAGATGTTAATGACTGTAACAATGAACTACTAGGCTAATGGAGAAAGCAAATATTAATTTATTCCACCAATTTTAGAAATACTTGTCAAGTGTCTATTATGTGCCAGGTTGCTCTAGGCACAGTGATACAACAATGAACAAAATGAGGTCCTTGCCTTCATGGAGCTTCAATTCATTCAGGGAGAAAGAGACAACAAACGAACATGAAGATAAATAAAATGTCAAAAATAACTATTAAGGAAGAAAAACAAAGAATAGAAAGAGAAAAGTGTCAGGAGGTGCTCTTTTAAGGTAAGGGAGCCCGAGAAGACTTCCTGGGGTGGTGTCCTTTGAACAGAAACCAGAATGAAGTAAGAAAAAGAGCCACGCAGATACCCAGAGGGAATGTACTCTAGGCAACAAGACAAGCAAAAGTAAAGGATACTCTGGGACACTACAGACTAATAAATGTATAAAAGTTATCAACATAAATACTGAACTTAACCATACCTAGATGACATGAAGAAGGTTTCTCAGAGATATGGACAATTGTACTGAATGCTGAAATATGAGTTGGAATATGCAGAAACAAAATTGGAGTGGTGTTATGTGTTCTAGTGAAACACATGATATGAAAGTACTACCATTTCCAGGGTGTCGCAAGTAGTTAAGGGTGTCTACATTCTAGGGAGAAAGTAAGAGGGAAACTCAGAGCCCAGACTGGCTAGGTTGCCAAAAGCTATACAATAATTGGCATGGTATGCAACAATAAATAACTTCTGAAGAATCTGAATTTACCTTTTGCAGTTTTTTCTTTTTGTTTGGGGTTTTTTTGTTTGTTTTTTTGAGACAGAGAGAATGGGGGAGGGGGGCAGAGGGAGAGAGAATCTTAAGCATGCTCCACACCCAATGCAGAGCCTGATATGGGCCTCAATCCCACTACCGTGAGACCATGACCTGAGCAGAAATCAAGAGTCAGATGCTTTACCAAGTCAACCACCCAGGCACTAAGAATCTAAATTTACAAGCTGCTTCCATATCAACTAGTGAGGTCTCCTTAAAAATGTCACTGCTCAGAAAGGACTGCTTACATATGCAACCGTCACTCCTAGATGCCATACTGTTTCCAAGAAATCCAGGCTTGTCAACTCCTTTATCCTTTCAGTGCTTCTCTATTGTGCACTTGTCCCTCATCCTGTGAAGAAAATGGGCAAGTCTTCATTCCATTCCTATCTCAAGAAGTATGGCCTCAACTTCCTTTGTATATCTGTAACCTTCCAGAACCCATCAACCCATCAACACTTAGACTAAAGTTAACGGTTCCATATCTGGGCCTATTTTATTCATTCTGCTTACAATTTGTTGAGAAAAAAAAATCCTATGCACTTTTTCCTTTCAGTTCTCATTGTACAGCTGAGAACTACCACCAATACCCCTAGTAGGCCTTCTCTCATAGTTCCAGGTTTATTTTTCTAACCCAACAAACCGGCCTGCACAGTTGGCTTTTATCAAGATAGCACCAAATGTCGGTATATCACTTCTAGCACTCTGGTCTCTAGTCACAAAACACTGATTTACTATAAATGTTTCACTTCCTCCACAAAAAGCAAACACACGATCACGAAGAATAGCTAGAAATGGAAAGGAAATGTTCTTAGGTCAAAGCCACTATTTTGTTTTCCTTTTTTAAACTAAGAGTAAAACAGACTGGAACAACACTGAATGATTCTTGTTTCAGTGCAGTTGGTGCACCATATGTTTCTGAGCTTTGGGTGACACTGGATTTGGCAGAGGACAGGGTGCAAACAACAGTAAAGGAAAGTTTATTAAGCAAGGACACTGCTCACAGTTGTGTAAAGTCTGCTCGGGGACGGGAGTGAAGGAACAGAGTGGGCTAGGGTTTTGGTTTGCCTCGTAGAACATGCCTGAAGCATACTATCTGCTGTTTCATCCTCACTCTCTTTCCCACTTTAATACATCAAACCACCTCTTCCCTTCAGAGGAAGGGCCCAGACTCACTCACATTTAGGGATTATACTAAAGCCATTATTTTTAAAGAAAGAAAGAATTTATTAACAGAAGTTCCAGGTTAATTTAGTAAGATCTATATGAAGCTTTTTTTGTATACATCAAAAATTATCACTACCAAATGTTGGTCATTATTGAATGAGAGATCAATGTACTTAAAAGTCTTTGATTATGTTAGAGTAGCTGACATGGGTTCAATTCTTTCAGCAGCTACTGAGTACATGAAATATACCAGTGCATAAGGAACTGGGGGGGGGGGGTAGGGTAGGAAAAGGGAGGTAACATACAGTTAATTTTTTAATTGTTAAAAGTATGTGCAATTAACAGGTAACATTTACAACAGTAACTACCGTCTCTTTATAAAATCTTCCACTTCTACATGTAAAATTACAGATGAGATAACAACAAATGCTATATTTGCTCTTCTATCTCACAGGTTAACATTTTGCCTTACCATCACTTCCATACATGCAACGTCTATTCAAAAGTTAAGTATTAATAACACATTTCCAGGAAAATCTATCTCACAACCACCTGGTTAGCTTAGTTATTATTCTCTGCTGGCAATTATTATAAAACATTGCTTCAACTTCCAAGCAATATTAGAATATTATTTCAATTGGAAAACTTTTATTCCAGGAACAAAAGGCTCTAACTAGTTTTCCAGCTACTCCGTTCAACACAAACATAAACTAGAGACCATGATGCTCATATGTAAGGTCTAATAGGTCAGAAATACTGTGGTAAGAAACATATTCCTTGCAACAGATTCTTTAATCACAGGCGCACTTGACGGACTAAACGTTCATGCACAAATCCAATGAAATAGAGAGGTGCCTGGATGGCTCAGTCGGTTAAGCCTCCGACTTCAGCTCAGGTCTTGATTTCACGTCCGTGGGTTTGAGCCCCACATCGGGCTCTGTGCTGACAGCTAGCTCAGAGCCTGGTGCCTGCTTCCGATTCTGTGCCTCCCTCTCTCTCTGTTCCTCCCTGCTCATGCTCTGAATCTCTCTGTCTCAAAAGTAAATAAAACATTAAAAAAAAATTTTTTTTAAACCAATGAGATAGAAACATAAAATTTTACAGAAAAGTCTTTGAAGAGTTATAGCAAGCTTCAGGAGTAAAGAGTTTTTGAAATAAATGCTATTTTTGTTTTGTTGCATTTTATTTTGTTTGGAAGAAACAGAGAAAAGAAGGGACATGAGGGATTTGCTCTACCTAAGTGATGTGCAAACCAAAAACTCTTTGAAGGAATATAAAAGATAAAAAACAAAAAAACTTGCAGATACTGCACACCCTTAATTATAAAGGATCGTTTTGTATATTTATTCTTTTTACTCCCAAATCTAAAACTATACTTAGACATTGATTAAATGCATGAAATCTCCTTTTTTTTTTTTTTAATTTCTGTTAGTGTTTATTTATTTTTGAGACAGAGAGAACCAAAACATGAGCAGGGGAGGGGCAGACAGAGAAAGGGACACAGAATCTGAAATAAGCTCCAGGCTCTGAGCTGCCAGCCCAGAGCTTGACGCAGGGCTCAAACGCACCAACCGCAAGATCACAACCTGGCCTGACGTCAGATGCTTAACCGACAGAGCCACCGAGGCACCCCATTAAATCTCCTTCTTAATTTTCACTTGATAATTACTACACAATCATAAAAAAATTATTAACACAAGCTCAATTAAAAAAAATTTTTTTTTAATGTTTTATTTATTTTTGATACAGAGAGAGACAGAGCATGAGAGAGGGAGGGGCAGAGAGAGAAGGAGAAACAGAACTGGTAGCAGGCTCCAGGCCCTGAACTAGTTGTCAGCACAGAGCCTGACGCAGGGCTCGAACCCACGAACGTGAGATCTGACCTGAGCTGAAGTTGGAGGCTTAACCGACTGAG
>NC_043700.1:119584307-119590086 GCF_006229205.1 Suricata suricatta
CTTCCCCCCTCCCACTTGCCATATGTTCATCTAGCACCCTTTTAAAGATTTAGGAAGTATGTATATCAATTTGCAGACATCAAATAAGAGAGTACTCTGCTGGGCTGTGGAAAAATGATTTAAAAGCCCTTTCTTAACTTAAAGATATACAAAATATACAGTGATAAATCTACAACCCAGGATTTAGATTCAAAAGCAAAAAAAAAAAAAAAAAAATCAAAAATTCAAATGGAAAAAAGTTTGTAAGGTTTGACAAGGAGTCCACAAAAATAAAATCAGAGTGGGGCGCCTAGCTGGCTCAGTCAGAAAAGCATGAGATTCTTCATCTCAGGGTCGTGAGCTTGAGACCCATATTGGGTACCTTAATAAATAAAACTTAAAAACTAAATAAAACTAAATGACTTTGGCTCAGGTCATAATCTCACAGTTCATGAGTTCAAGCCCCATATCAGGCTCTGTGCTGACAGCTCAGAGCTTGGAGCCTGCTTTGGATTCTGTATCTCCATCTCTCTCTGCCCTTCCCCTGCTCACACTCTGTCTCTTTCTGTCTCTCAAAAATAAATAAAAACATTTTATAAATTAATTAAAAAAATAAAACCAGGGAGATTTTAGAAGGCCATGTCATCTTTATAAGTCAATAGTGTGACATTCTGTTGGGTTTTTTAATTTTTTTTTTAATAAATGTTTATTCATTTTGGGGAGAGAAAGCACGAGTGGGGGAGGGTCTGAGAGAGCGGAGGACAGAGAATCTGAAGTGGGCTCTGTGCTGATAGCAATGAACCCAAAGCAGGGCTTGAACTCACAATAGTCAGATCATGACCTGAGTGAGCCAAAGTTGAATGTGCAACCAACTGAGCCATGCAGGAACCCCTTTAAACTACTTTTAGGTAGTAATATAGTCGTAGGCTTCACTTAAAAAAAAAAGCATTATCCACATTAGAGGAAGTGTTAGTTCCACTGTATTTTATATGTTTAGAGTAATTCAGTACCAGAAAAACAACCACAGAGAGAACAGTGAAAGACCCAAAAGTTATATCATAGGAGGAATTACTAATTAAAAATAGATGGTGTTGAAAAGACTAAGTATATAATTACTGTGTTTTACAGAGCAGTGATTCCTACACTTGGCTGATCAAAATCTCACGGGGAACTTTTTATATAATACAGACTATGGAAAATCATTACAAGAGATTCTGATTCAGAGAGTCTTAGTGAGGATCCAGGAATCTAATAATCCTCTGAGCAGGAACTAGGGCCCTTGGGTACAAGTTCCAGAAAGAAAGATTTCTTTTCGCAGAATAGTTAAGGACTTGAAAACATTCAGAACATTCCAGAAACAAAATGTTTTCCTTGCAAAGTAATGAGATTCCTCTTTATGGGTATGTCTACGGAAAAAGCAGACAGCCACATGCCATGAGCACTATATAGGGCATATGAATCTGAAAATGAAAAAGAGTAAAGTATTCAATATATTATTGGTGGGTAAATGATTAAACACAAGAGTATCATCAATTATACAATTTAATTACACACAGTAAATGGTCTTTCTCCAGGAAAATAATACCATGAAGCTCTGATTCTCACTACATATTGTGGTCAGTTCAGACTACAAACACTTTTGCTTTGTGAGTCAAATGACATAAAATGAAATATGAGTTTCAATCTAGCTAGAGTTCAGAAAACCTAGATTTTTATTATTATATTCTTATGTAAATAATAAACACAACTACAAAAGACAACATTAAACTTTCTGTTAAACTCTGATACTGGTAAATGGAAGAAATAAGACAGAAGGAGGACTCTTAGGCCAGACAGAATTCTGATTGTCCAGGGTACTGTAAATCACCTCTACACAGTATATTTAAATTGGCCCATGAAGATGTAATGGTTAATCACTCCAAACAGGAATAAAACGATGTTGTGTGAGCTAAGTAAAGACAGTCAACTTCCTTATCAGTCTGCATTTACTACATAAAATTTTCAGGGTAAATAATTTAATGCTATATCAAGTTATCACAATCTGCTGTTTAAGAGTAACAGAAACAAGCAAAATAGAGTGAGAAAATAAAAATGTAGAATTCCAAGTGGTCTACAGTCAGATGCTCAAATGACCTTTCTTTTGTGTTTGAAAGATAAAAAGCCAGTCTCAGGTATCAAAGTTGGTACAGGTCATCAGATGTTTGGGCCTTTTAAAACAGGACTATATCAAAGATTGGGTGGTTTAATTGGTAACCAAAGAATTCGTTCTGGTGGTCAAGGGCTGGATACAGACAGCTAGGACAAAAACCTGGCAAATCTCTAAAATAAATTCACATATGACCTGGACAATGTTAGAGCTATTCTTGTACGAATGAGAAGGTGCACCATCAAAAAACAGCTTCCTCCTAAGTGATGACAGGCTATTATATAACTATTATTTTGGAGACATCAGTGAAAAATACCTGTATTACTCAATATAAATGTCCACTGGCTTAAGAGGGGCTAAGGGATCTTGTGAAATAAGGAACTTTTGTAGTAATAATTTAAATACAGAATTAACACTGAAGAAAGTTACTTGTTAAAGTATGTCCATCACTGAATTCATCTGTCCTGAGCTCCTACGAGCTGTTTAAGGGGAAAACGTGGTGGAGGTGAGGAAGTAGTTTGAATGCAAGGTGTCTTGGCACTCTACCATTTATCTTTCCATGCCTGTTTTGTGGCTATTGGTTCCTTGGAGATATGGGAAATCATTTAAGAAATAACCAACATCCACCATTTCCAATCAGTCATTATTACAAACTTCTGTTTGTTGACTGAAACAACAACAAAAACTTCCAAAATGGCAAACTAGAAAGGAAGACACCTCATCATGTGCCCATCCTATAAAATATCTGGTTAGTACCTACACCAGTGGCAATATCCACAGATATCTATTTCAGCCCACTACCTGGTACAGGCTTGATGCTAATAGTAGAGAAGAGAAAGAAAGGAAAAATAACCTTGGAGAGTTAGGTGATTTACATGTATTAACTCAGTTAACCTAACAAAAATGCCGCAGGGTAAGTACTAGCATTACCAATTTATAACTGAGGAAAGAAAGGCACAGACAGTTACTAGTCGAAGGTCACAGAACTAGGAGGTGAGAGCAATGAGACTGGAACACAGGTAGTGTGATTCCAAAGACCATCTCGTGACCACCAGCTGAGCTGCCCTTCCAGTGCACATCATCTGCCAGTCTCCCTCCTGAGATACCACATTGCACTTTCCAGGCAAATGCACATGTTTTATTCTTGAACAGTTTATTCCCTAAATCTCATCTATCTGTTCCTCTTACTTAGATACACAAGGCTGGCTGAAGCAGGAGGGAAATCACTCTCCTTCAAAGCTTAACTCTAAATTGCCGCCCTAATCAATCCTCATCCACCTTCCAGGAGAAACACACATATCTAAGTATCACATTAATTTTAAAAAATTTTTTCCTCAAACCTTCCAACCATCCAGACCAAACAGAAAAAGAGAGAAAGCAGAGGGAGATGAGGGAGTAGGAAGGAGAAAAAGGGAAAAGGAAGTGAGGAAGAGAGGGAAAGTGGCAGAGGACAGAACCCCTCAAATCTCCTTTCTTCATTTAAAAATCCCTGCAGTTCTACTGAATTACTCTTACTCCAAAATCCAACTCCTGGGCTCATCTGGGGAGAAAAGAGGTCACCCTCCCCAGTTTCCACCCTACACAATGGGATGGATATTTTACCCTCTTTCCTCCCAACATTTTTACTTTATTGGGGGGGTCTTTCCTGGCACATCCTTGATGAATGAAGATGGAAGCCCCTCTCTGGGGAGACGGGTGAGGGAAGAAAAAGACCAGTTCAAATAGGACTGGTCAATGAAATAACAAAAAGAGCAGCTGTTCAAAGGGTCTGTGAATCTCTACTCTTTGAATCTCCAATCTATTTCAGGCTAACACTTTTAACAAAACTACAACAAAAAATTACCAGAAAAATTAATTTTAAAACTATACAAAATACAAGGCAAAATTTTTTAAAATATTTATTTCTGAGAGGGGGGGAAGGGAGAGGGGCAGAGAGACAGGGGGACAGAGGATCCGAAGCAGGCTCTGTGCTGTCAGCACAAAGACTGGTGCAGAGCTCCAACTCACGGTGAGATCATGACCTGAGCCTAAGTCGGATGCTCAACCTCCTGAGCCACCCAGGAGCCACAAGCCCACAATTTTTATTATTAGATTCAACAAACTTGAAATTATTAGGTCAACAATGTATGAACTTCTGAACACTTAATTTCAATTTCTAACTTATGCCATCACAAACTAATGACTCTACAGACAACACTTTGCATAACACTTTATTAGAACATCGAAGACCACTTTCTGTGCCCTAAATATCATAGTTGAAAGAGTTAAAAAAAACTTTTAGAAATTCAGAAAAGTATTTTTTCCTAAGTGTCAACAGGAATTACCAGAAGGGATAAGACAAAGAAATTAAGTACAACTTTTAAAAATTGTTCCTTATACTCTGTATTTTACAAATTAGTACACTGAATTTAAAAAATATATATATATCAATTGCTGTTACTTATGGTATATAAGTACATGAATACTCAAAACCTCTATTCTGCCTTTTTATCTTTTTATGTGCTTTCTTGTATTCTCCTTCCTTTCTTTACACAGCCTTCAATTCCTCAGTGTAAAAAAAAATTTTTAAATGTATGCATAACTAATGTAAAATTTCCTAAAGATGCATATTATGGGTATTGAGCCCATAGTCTGGAAAATCTATTAAAATGTTTATTGTGCTTACACATGTGCCTTTGGCTAAAAATTGATGACAGAATTCACAGATGTCAGGAAAATTCACAACTTTTCAAATACTATTACAAGATTTAGATGTTCTGAAAGAAGCTGCCTTTGCTGTTAGGCACAGTGACTTATTCAAAAAAATTTAACTTCTGAGTTATTTAGGTATGAACAGTCACCACTGTCACAATAGTATCATTTTTTAAATTCACTGCTAGGTAGAAAGCTTTTATATTAAAAGAGTTTGCCCCACAAAGAAAACACATATAGTTATGAAGAGTATATAAACATTATTTTTCACCTATCAAAGAACTAAACTATAAATGTGATAATCGCATGCTGCCAGAGTGTAGGGAAATAGGCACTTTCATACATTACCAGTGGGCAATTTGGCAATGTATATTAAAATTGCAATTGTGGGGGCGCCTGTGTGGCTCAGTTGGTTAAGCTTCCAACTTCAGCTCGGGTCATGATCTCATGGTTTGTGGGTTCAAGCCCTGCATTGGGCTCTGTGCTGACAACTCAGAGCCTGGAGTCTACTTCAGATTCTGTATCCTTCTCTCTCTGTCCCTCCCCCACTAATGCTCTGTCTCAAAAATAAACAAACATTCTTGCTGAGCTTATGTAAATAATTAGGCCAGGGTTGTTAAGAATGCTTATGGGCAAGTAATAAATTATATCATGTATCTTGAATGTATCATAGATAAGCTGCTATATTACAATTGTCACTTCAGATAGCTGTGAAATTAGGTGATTAACTAGTTGGTACCTAATCTTCTAATTTCTGTATAAGTCTAATTACATGAAATAGAAGTGAGGGTTTTGATTTTTTACTTTGCTTTTCTGTTTGGAGTATCATTGAAACTACTGTATTGTAAATGACGGAAAATAATTGCATATGTTTAAAAAAATAAATTGTATAAAAAAATAAAAAATAAA
Source organism: Suricata suricatta (assembly GCF_006229205.1). NCBI lineage: Eukaryota > Metazoa > Chordata > Mammalia > Carnivora > Herpestidae > Suricata > Suricata suricatta. The sequence goes on from NC_043700.1 coordinate 119,590,033, forward strand.
TAAAAGTCCAAAAAAATTTTTAAAAATAAATAAATAAAAATTAAAAAAAAAAAA
>NC_043700.1:119590186-119605380 GCF_006229205.1 Suricata suricatta
CGAGTCTGAACCTAACAGACGCCATGACAGGCTTTAAGTTTCCCCTCTAAACTAGGTCTAAAGGTCAGTCTCTCCAGAACTATTAGGCAGGGTTACACATTGCCCGAGGCAAGAGAGACCACCCTTGTAATACCCTTAACATTCCTAAGGGCAGGCCTAGAAATAGAAGCTATAGGTAATCAGTTATTGCCTAAGGCTAGCTACACCCTACGTGAGGGTCCTGGGTCCTGGGTCTACTCTGTGATTGGTTAACACTCTAAATGTTGTAATTGGATAAACCTGCTGTCAATAATATTGTGTAATAATAATTGGATCACTGTACCTATGTCACAATTTCCTGTAACTCCCCCTTCCCAAACTCATAAAAGCCCTACCCCACCTTTGTTCGGGGATCACTCTCTCAGCATGGATCCACCAAGCCAGCAAAGAAGTGAGCCCGAGTTTAGGCTCTGGCGAGCCTAAACCGGTAATAAAGCCCTTTGCTTTTGCATGCATGCAAAATAAAAAAATTAAAAAACATTTTAACTACAAATGTATATATATGTTTTTTGATGCAGTAAGTCTGCCTCTGGGAATTATCCTACAAGTATCCTCACACATGGGTAAAATCAGATACAAGCAGTTCTGCTGCAGTATGACATGTGTTCCAAAAAAATTCTGTTATGCAAAATCATGCCGTAAGAACCTTATTAGAAAATATGGTTTATGGAGAAAATATGGCTTAAGGTAGACATAGGATTAAGAGTACAACACTCAGGGATTTTACCTTGAAAGGAAGTTTGCTAGAAGTGGCCTATATGCCTGAGTTGGTTATTGTGACTTGACAGAAAGGAGGGTTATCTGGAATCAAAAAGTAAGTTATAATACCAGATGTGGATGGAGGTAACTCATAACACATTCAATGAATTAAGGAGATGTTTACAGTATGTATGTTTTGTGTATTCCTAAGCGTCTCACTTCAGCTGGGTCCTGTTTTCTATGTTCTCCTGTTTTGTTTTGGTTTTTTCAGACTAAATCACATATAAGCAAATGCAGAATTCACATTATGTTCAAATTATTCCCTGACATATCAATGGAAAACAAATATAATAACAGAGCTGACTGTATGGTTGGTAAAAGTAAGTTATGAGTGATCTAAACAGTGAAATTCTTTGTAATTATAAAACAAAAAAACCCCAGTAATTATTCAACAATTATACTTCAATAAAGCTGAAAGAAATAAGAAGGCTTCTAAGTAATGAGAAGGCAAAACCCATAAATAAGCACAGATTAAGTTACCCAGGAAAAAAGGCAGAGAAAAGTAGGCACAAAATGCTGCCATTTGTATAGGAAAGAGGAAAAATAAACACAGATTCACAGCTGTCTCTCTATTTGCATAAAAATTTCTGAAAGGGTACTCAAAAAATTACTAACCGTGGTCACTAATACAGACGTTGGGCACATAAAAGATACACGTAAAACGTTACTCATTTGAAATGCAGCAAATTACATAGAGAGTACTTACTATATATGTTTGTTACACTGTTTCTTATTTGAACCTTATGACTTGAAATGTATGACTTACTCAGTAAAGTTTAAGTTTACTCTTAAGAAAGGGAAAGAAAAAATATAAATGCTTTTATCCCTCCATTTTATATTTCAACTCCTATAACTGAATAAAAAGCTGTGGTCATAGTAGTAAAAAAAGAGAATTATTTACATGCCTCTTGACCATAATAAAGGTCTTCACTTTTTCCAGAAATATCTATTAATATGAGGCATATTTATGACTTAATCAATCTTATATCACTTTATTTTTAAGTATTTGAGCTTTCATTCATATGAAAATTCCTTTTACCTACTGAAAGTGGGACAAAGGGCACCTGCATGGCTCAGTCGGTTTAAGCATCCGACTTTAGCTCAGGTCATGGGTTCAAGCCCAGCATTGAGTTCTGTGCTGAGAACTCAGAGCTTGGAGCCTGTTTCAGATTCTGTTTCAGCCTCTCTCTCTGCCCCTCCCTTGTTCGCACTCTGTTTCTCTCTTTCTCAAAAATAAATAAACATTAAAAAAATTTTTTTAAGTGGGATACAATGTCCAGCACTAAAGAATTCCATAAAATAATTTGCAATGAAGATCTATAAGCTCAAATAAAATCAGAAATGAAAAGGGAGACATTAAAACTGATACCATAAAAATAAAGGCTAAGAGACTATGATGGATAATCACATGCCAACAAGCTAAACAAATAAGAAATGGATAACTTTCTTGGTACAACCTACCAAGACTAAAATCCTAATGAAATAGAAAATCTCAACATACCAATTATTAGTAAGGAAAGTAATCACTAATTAAAACCTCCCAACTAACAAAAATCCAAAACCAGACAGCTTCAATGGTAGAATCTACCAAACATTCAAGAAAAAAATTTATACCAATTTTTCTCAAACTATTCCCAAAAAACAGAAGAAGAGAAAACACTCCCAAACTTATTTCATGATGCCAGTATTACCTGGATATCAAGACTAGACAAGGATGCCTCAAGAAAAAAATCATAGGCCAATATCCCCGATAAACACAGATGTAAATACTCTGGTTTCTCTTCAGATCACGTAAATCTTTCGCCTTTTAACACAGATGTAAAACTCCTCAACAAATATTAGTAAATCAAAATCAATATATTAAAAGGATCATACACCATGATGAAGTACAGATTTATTCCAGGGGTGCAAGGATGGTTCAACATACATAAGTCAATGTGATATATACTACATTAATAAAATTAAGAGTAAAACTCATATGATCGTCACAATAGATGCAGGACAGGCATTTGAAAAAAAATGAACATCCATTTATGATAACTCTCAGCAAAGTGAGTATAGAGGGAACATACCTCAACACAATAAAAGCCATCTATGAACAGCCTACAGCTAACACTGTACTCAATAGTAAAGAGCTGAAAACCTTTCCTCTAAAATGAGAAACAACTTAAGGATACCCATTTTCACCACTTTTATTCAACATAGTATTAGAAGTCCTAGCCAGAGCAATTAGGCAAGAAAAATATAATAACAACATGCATCCAAATTGGAAAGAAAGGAATAAAACAATCACTATTTAGGGGCATCTGGGTGGCTCAGCCACGTGAGCATCAGCCTCCTGATTTCAGCTCAGGTTGTGAGTTCACATTGGGCTCTGGGCGGACAGCCTGCTGGGGGTTCTCTCTATTCTTTTCTTTGTGCCCCTCCCCCACTCACACGAACGCACACATGCATATTCTATCTCAAAATAAATAAATATTTTAAAAACCTGTCACTACTGGCCAATCACATGATTTACATATAGAAAGCACTAAAGATGCCATCAAAAAAGTCTTAGAATAAAAGAATTCTGTAAAGTTGCAGGATATAAAATAATTGCACAAATATCTGATGCATTTCTATACACAAATAAGGAAACACAGACAGAAATAAAGAAAACAACCCATTACAACTACTCACAAAGAATAAAATACCTAGAAATAAATTTAACCAACAATTGGTAAAGACCTGTATACTGAAAATGACAAGAAACTGATTAAAGAAACTGAAAAAGAAATAAATGGAAAGATATTCTGATATCTACAGGTGACAATTTAATACAATCCCTATCAAAATTTTAAGGACATTATTCAAAGAAAAAATTCTAAAACAACTAATCCTAAAATTTGAATGGAACCACAAAAAACCCCAAATAACCAAACCAATCTTGAGACAGAAGAACACACTGGAGCAATCACATTCCCTGATTTTAAACTATATTACAAAGCTACAATAATTAAATCAGTATGGTTACCAGCATTAAAAACAGACACATAAATCAAGAGAACAAAGTCACACATATATGGTCAATTAATTTATGACAAAGGAGCCAAGAATATACAATGGAGAGAAGACAGTCTCTTCGATAAATAGTACTGAGAAAACTGGACAGCCATATACAAAATAATAAAACTTGACCACTATCATATAGCATACAAAAAAATTAAATCAAAATTAAGGACTTGAATATAAACTTGAAACCATAAAACTCCTATACAAAAACATAGGCACTAAGCTCCCTGATACAAGCCTTGGTGATAACTTTGTTTAAAACCTAACATTTAGGGCGCCTCGGTGGGTCAGTGGTTAAGCAATTGACTTCAACTCAGGTCATGATTTTGTAGTTGGTTGAGTTCGGGTCCCACATCGGGCTGTGTGCTGACAGCGTGGAGTCTCCTTTGGATTCTTTGTCTCCCTCTCTCTGCCCCTCCCATGCTGGCACTCTGTCTCTCTGTCTCAAAAATAAACATTTGAAGAATCAAAAACAAAACAAAACAAATAAAACAAAAACACCTAACACCAAAAGCCAAAATCAACAGGAGCAAAAATAGATAACTGGGACTGCATCATACCAAAGAGCTTCTGCACAGCAAAGTAAACCATCAACAACAACAAGTAACCTGCTAAATGGAAGAAAATATTTGCAAACCATGTAAATGATAAGGTGCTAATAAATTTTTTAAAGCCCGTCAAAAACTGAATAGCAAAAAACAAAAACAAAAAAATCAAAATCATGGCAGATGATCTGAATAGACATTTTTCTTAAAAATGCATATAGATGGCCAGCATTTACATGAAAAGGTGATCAACATGATTAATCATAAGGAAATACAAATCAAAACTACAATGAGAGATCACCTCACACCTGTTAGAATGCCTATTATCAAAAAGACAAGAAGTTATGTGCTGGCAAGGATGTGGAGAAAAAGGAAACTTCATGCAGTGTTAGTGGGAATGTAAACTGGTGAAGCCACTATGGGAAACAGTATGGTAGTTCTTCAAAAAATTAAAAATGGAACTACCATGTGATCCAGAAATTGCACTTCTGAGTATTTATCCAAAACAAACAAGAACACTAACTCAAAAAGATGTGTCCCCATCTTTGCAAAAGCCAAGATACAGAAACAACCTGTTGCTCAATGAATGAATGAATGAACAAGAAAGTGTATATACACATGTATACAAATCTATATACAGTTGACCCTTGAACAATATCAGGGTTGGGAGCGTTGACCCCTTGCACAGTTAGTTGCAAATCTGTATCTAACTTTTCACTCCCTAAAACCTCATCTAGTAATGGGGCGCCTGGGTGGCTCAGTAAATTAAACATCCAACTCTTGATTTCCACTCAGGTCATGATCTCACAGTAGTGAGAATGAGACCCACTCTGCCATGTGTGCGGAGCCTACTCAAGATTCCCTCTCTCCCTCTGCTCCTCCCCTGCTTGCACACGCAGGCACTCAGCCAATTAACACATCTTTTGTATGTTATATATGTATTTTTACAATAACATAAGCTAGAGAAAATAAAATATTAAGAAAACCGTAAGGAAAACACATTTACAGTACTGTACTGTAAAAAAATCCACATAAATGGACCTGTGCACTTCAAACCTACCTTGTTCAAGGGTCAATTATATAATGTCATTTTACTCAGCTATAATAAAGAATAATATCTTGCAATTTGCAACAGCAAGATGGACCTCAAGGCATTATGTTAAGTGAAATAAAAATAAGTCAGAAAGAGAAAAAGGATTACCATATGAGATCTCTCTTATGTGTGGAATCCAAAAACAAACAAACAAACCAAAGAAACAAACAAGCTCACAGACAAAGAGAATGTTTGGTGATTGCCAGAGGTGAGGGTGGGGGGCCTGGAGAAATGGGTAAGCTGTTTTCTTTTTTTTTTAAGATATTGTTTTTTAAAAACCTATGGGGAAAGCTGCTTCTCCCTATATTTATACCATTAACAGCTTACACCTATCATTTGAGCTGTCTGGTAAAGAAGAACAAAACATCAAACACTTAAATTACAAAGTCACATAATGAAGTGCAGACAGCTTTAATCAAAAACATAATTACTTTGCAAAGAGTCAAACATTATGAATTGAAAGTCTATTTACAAACATGGCCAAAGGAAGGGGGGGAAAACCCTCAAAATTTTAATATTATTCAGATATCCTTTCTCCTACCTCAGTTTCCTCTTCCTCTTCTTACAATGGACGTATGCATATACTCATTCATTCAGTACCTATCATTTATTAATCACCAAGAAGGCAATGAGAAACAGGCAATATATGGTGAACAAGAAAAATGCAGGCTCTGCTTTTGTGAAGTTAGTACAGAAAGCTGATTGTCTAAATAATTAAGCAAAATTATACCTAAATATGATTCTCATAAATGTACTACCTTTCTTTAAGGCAAGGTATAATGTGAAAAAAATGTGAATATGTAATCCAGTCTATGGGTCAAGTAGGTGACTCAGAAAGTCCCTTAGCCAAGCAAAACGTCAAAAAGATCAGTTTGTGTCACGATCCTAAGCTGGAGATATATCATTACAACAGCAAAAAATATACAGATGAAAACACAAAAGTAACTGTTATATATAATTTTCATTTTTAGCCATGAGCAAAAGACTCTTGGAGGAACCTGAATTTTATATTTAGCCATTGATTTTCAGTAAGAAATAAATGTTAACACTAAAATCTTCCTGCAGGTACAATCCAAATGAGCTTGCTTTTTGAAGCCATGAGCAAAAGACTCTTGGAGGAACCTGAATTTTATATTTAGCCATTGATTTTCAGTAAGAAATAAATGTTAACACTAAAATCTTCCTGCAGGTACAATCCAAATGAGCTTGCTTTTTGAAGCATCCACATTTGGCTTCTCAGTGCTTAGCCCTGACCTCAAAGCCCAGGTCACTCCACATTTGGATTACTGGCTGAACACCCCATGTTTATTTAGCTAAGCAGTAGCTAAATAATTCTTTTAGCTCTCCAAGGAGGATTCTCTAATAACAGAAATGACAATGTAGTTGTTTCTTCAGGCTTGTATCTCCCTCACAGCATGAAGCTACATTGCAGTCTGTCTGGCAGAGTGCTGTTGGCTAACAGTGGCCCGAAACCTTATGATTTGAAGCTGGAGAGTGGCACACTAAACACACATTCTTCTGTGTTGCAACAGTTAACACAAAACAGATTCCCATTTTATTAAATTAAGCTCTTTCATGATCTCTACATAAATCTTTGTGATGATACACACACATCCCACGATACAAACAAGCTTTAAATCTGAACTGCAGAATAATTCACAAAGATGTTTTCCCACTTTATCTTTCTGATAGGAACATTAGAGAGGATCACAGTCAATTTATCTTTCCATCATGAATTTTGCTTCATACGACTGGTAACCACATTTCTATCATGACTGTATCATGGTATATATGGTCCATTGGGTGTAAGTTGTTCCTGTTTTTTTTTTACCTCTATTAAAATACTGATATTAGGTGTCTGTTGTTATTATTTTCACTCCTTTAAATAAAAAGTAGTCATTACCAATAGCATTAGTAATAAAATAAAAAATCAATTATCTTCTCAATTTTAAAATACTGAGCAGAAAGACGTTATTGAGAGTAAATACATTATTGTTAAGACATGCCCTCATAATCCTCAGCAGTATCACCGGGAACACAAAAACATCACAAAAAAGTGTTCATTCATTTCATCCATCAACAATGTCTTCTTTTAAGAGAAATAACACATATGACAAAGAATCATAAATAACGCTCTTTTAAAAACAAAGAACCTACACCAGAATATAGTCTTCGACAATTCTTTTAAATTTTTTATGTTTTTTATTTATTTTTGAGAGACAGAAAGAGACAGTGTGAGCAGGGGAGGGTCAGAGAGAGGGGGAGACACAGAATCTGAAGTAGGCGCCAGGCTCTGAGCTAGCTGTCAGCACAGAGACCGTCACAGGGCTGGAACCCATGAACCGCGAGATCATGACCTGAGCCAAAGCCGGACACTTAACTCACTGATCCACGCAGGCACCCCAATCTTACACAATTCTTAAAACACACTTCACTCATTTGTTGTGATCTTCAAAGTGTCACATCTGCTGGACATAAACCTTCTGAAATCAGAAAGACTCAGACTTAATGCTTTTTTATTTACTATCATAATGGAAATTTACTGAGGAACTACATTAAAATAAGACATATAATTTCAGATAAATCTGGTTTTTCTGGAATTAACTGAATTTGCAAGCTGACATCTATTTTTGCCCTAGTTTTTGGGATTAAGTCAAATGAAATCTGAAACTGGCAATGAGTGGCAAGTTGGTTTCTCCTTCATGAAGGCAAATGTGCATCTGGCAAGCTATTGGTCCAGACATGTTCTGGATATCAGTGTGCTGGCCAAAGCAGGCCCAAAATAATTCAACTTGCTGCATTAATGATGTTCAAGTTGCAAAAATAAAACATTTCCCCAGACTTCACTTGGAAAACAGCTTGTACTCATCTTCATAAAAATGTCCTCATACATATTCATCAATTTAATAACAGTTCCAGAAGAATTCAATTCCTGGCAAATAGACCTGTCATTCCCATTTTTACCTACAAAGCACATAATACATTTACTTTAAAGATTCTAAGTTTTAAAATTTCCTAGATAGTTGGGACATAGAAATTATGCTTTCACTGCTTGGTGGACAAATCTGTAAGCCTAGAAAAAGATAGACAAGTATAATGCTAAGACTTAAAAAAAAAAAAAGCGAGGCTCCATTTTAATTTTTGCCATGCTACCTAATAGAATATGTTGTTGAGGTCAATTTATAACACAACCTTAATTAAATCAAATTTATAGGTTATTATAACTTAATGGAAATCTTAAGAAAAATCAGCTAAAGTTTAACAAAGTATTTTACTCTGTAATCCTATACAGTAAAACAAGACCATGCTTATACAGTTATGTCATTTGAGATAACAAAATGCTGAAACAAAGAAAAAGTTATTTTAATATATATGCTAATATTATCTGCATTTCAAAAATAAGTAGTATCAGGCACCTGGGTAGCTTAGTCACTTACAAGTCTGAATTTGGCTCAGGTCAGCATCTCACAGTTCATGAGTTCAAGCTCTGCGTTGGGCTCTGTGCTGACAGCTCAGAGCCTGGAGCCTGTTTCAGGTTTTCTCTCTTTCTCTCTCTCTCTCTCTCTCTCTCTCTGCCCCTCCTCCACTCACATTCTGTCTCACTCTTAAAAATAAATATAAACATTAAAAAAACAACATAAGTAGTATCTTTAGAGTAATGTTAGTAATTAGGGATATATCATATCGATAAGCTTTTAAAGTTGAATATAGAATTAACATTAAAGATATACTACAGAGTATAACACAGACAAGAAACCTGATTTGATCCAAGCATAATTTAACTAGTCTATATTGAAGAAAGCTAGACACAGTGCCAGACACAGTGGTAGGTCCTAGAATTCAAAGACAAATATATAAAATGTAGTACATCCTTAGGATAAACTTACACTCCATGGCTGAGATCGAGAAAGATTTCACTGAAGAAAGTCACACTGGCTTCAGCCTTAGAAGATGTACAGGAATTTCCAGGTATACAGAGCAGAAAAGCACAAGGAAATGTTGCTATAAAAGCCTTAACAATACATAAGAAACATGTCAGAGGGAGACAAAAGCTACAAAGACTTGGAGATGTGAAAGTTAGTCAAAAAACAATGTGACCCAGTCAAGATCCTGTTGTAGAATGAGAAGGTAGATTACAATATTCTCCGAACAATGCATACTTCTAGAGGTTTTTCTGACCTTTTCAAATGCTCCCACTAACGGAGTATAATCTTTCTTGAGGGCAATTTGTCTGTAATTATCAAGAACCTTAAAATCACATAAACTCTTGGCACCAGTTATTAGACCTCTAAGTCCTCACTCTTAACAAAAGTATAGAATGTTTAGAGCAGCAGCGTGTTTAACAGTAAACGATTATGGTATAAAGATTTAAAAATTATAATACATTCATGAAATTAAATACTATTCAGTGATGAAAAGGTTCATGAAATTAGATCTCCTTCTACATCAATAAATACATGATCTATATACTCAAATTTGAATCCATGGAATATTAGGTGAAAAAGTAGAAAAAGACACATCATAAAGAAAATACACAGGTGGCAAAAGGCAAATGAAAGATGCTCAATCCAGTTATAAGATGAATTGGTTCTAGAATCTAAATGCACCATAATCACTATAGTTAACAATACAGTATTATATACTTGAAAGATGCTAAGAAATAGATCTTAAATGTTTTGACCACGCATACACAAAAATAATTATGTCGAGTGATGTTTACTAACTTTACTGCAGTGATCCTTTCACAACATATACATGTATACCTTAATATATATTGCATACCTTATACAATGGCATGTCAATTATTTCTTAGTAAAGCTGGAGAAAATTTTTAACTCAAAAGAAAAAGAGATGCTCAACATCATCAGACATTAGAGAAATTAAAAGCAAAAGGTGGTTTTCTACAATTGGATATCCACATGCAAAAGAATGAAATTGGACCTCTTCCTTACACCATGCACAAAAATTAGCTTAAATTAATCAATATTAGCTACAACTATAAAGCTATTAAAGAAAATGTAGAAGTAAATCTTCAAGACTTTGAGTTTGGCAAAACCTTTTTAGATATGACACCTAAAGCACAAGCAAAAAGGGGGGGAAAAAAGAACTGAATTCCATCAAATTTAAAAATTGTTGTGCTTCAAAGAGTAAGTGAAAAGACAACACACAGAATGGGAGAAATTACTTGCAAATCATATATGTGGTAAGGAACTTGTGTCCACAATACATGTTTTTTTTTTAATCTTAATAGGAATAAAAAGACAAATATCTCACTTTTAAAATGAGTAAAAGGATCTAAACAGACATTTCTCCAAAGATACACAAATATCCAATAAGCACATAAAATGATGTTCTATATCAGGAGCCATCAGGAAAATGCAAACCAAAACAATAATACCACTTCATATCCACTAAGACGACCAAGACAATAACAAGTGTTGGCAAGAATGTGGAAAGTGGAACTCTCATAACACTGCTGATGGGAATTAAAATGGTACAGCCACTTTGAAAAGGAGTCTCACAGTTCCTCAAATGTTTAACGAAAAATTACCATATGACCCTGTAATTCTTCTACTCAAAGGTATTTACCCAAAGCAATGAAAACATACTTATATACAACAATGCATACATGAATGTTCATAGCAACAGGATTCACAATACTCAAATAGTAGAAACAATCTAAATGTCTATCAACTAATGAATGGATAAATGGCATGTGATATATCCATATCACAGAATATTATTCTGCAATAAAATGGGATGAAGTATAGATATCTGCTGCAACAGCGATGAACCTCAAAAACATTGCCAGACACAAAAGGTGACATATTGTATGATTTCATTCATATGAAATATTCACAACAGGTAAAAATATGAAATATTCGGAATAGGTAAATGCAAGAGACAGAAAGCAGACTACTAGTTGCCAAGGACTGGAGGCAACTGCTTAATGGGTCTGGGGTTTCCTCTGGGTGTTATGAAATGTTTTGAAATGAGATGGTAATTACACAATGCTGTGAATATACTAAAATGCCACTGAATTGTTCACTTTAAAATGGTGCTAAGCAAAATAACTCAGGCAGAGAAGGACACATACCATGTTTTCACTCATAGGTCTAACAGGAGAAACCTAACAGAGGACCATGGGGAGGGGAAGGGGGAAAAAGAGTCAGGGAGAGGGAGGGAGGCAAATCATGAGAGACTCTTGAATACTGAAAACAAACTGAGGGCTGATGGGGGAGGAGGAAAGGAGAAGAGGGGTGATGGACATGGAGGAGGGCACTTTTGGGGAAAAGCACTGGGTGTTATATGGAAACCAACTTGACAATAAGCTATAAATAAAAAATAAATTAATTAAAAAAATAAGATGGTTAATTTTGTGTAAATTTCATTTCAATAAAAAAAAGAACTCAAGAGTATATCACCCATGTTGAAAATCCTAAGGACCTTGATTTTATTAAAAGGTACTCTGTATACCTATATAAAATGGCTAAAATTAAAAATACTGACCACACCCAGTGTTGATGAAGGTGTGTAGGAAATGGCTCTCTTAAACAGTGCTAACGAAAATATAAAGTTTCACAACTGCTTTGGAAAACTGTTTGGCAGTATCTTCAAAGGCTAAACATCTACCTTGTGTGTAATTCAACAATTTCACTCCTAGGTATTTAACCTAGAGAAATGAACACACATGTCCCTACAAAGACTTTTGCATGAATTCACTGAAGCTTTCTTTATTAATAGCCAAAAATGTCAAATGTTCATTAACGAATAAATAAAGTTTGCTATATCTATAGAAATGAATACTACTCAGTAATAAAAGGGAATAGAGTGGGGCACCGGATGGTTCAGTCGGTTAAGTGTCCTACTTCAGCTCAGGTCATGATCGAGTGGATTCAGGAGTTCAAGCCCCATATTGGGATCTCATGCCATCAGAACAGAGCCCTCTTTGGATCCTCTGCCCATCTCTCTCAGCCCCTCCTCTGCTTGTGTGCACATGTGTACATTTTCTCTCTCTCTCTCTCTCTCTCTCTCTCCCTCCCTCCCTCCCTCCCTCAAAAATAAACATTAAAAAAAAGGGAAGGGACTATTGTTAGCTATAACATGCATGAATCCCGAAATAATTATGTTGAGTGAAAAGATTCAGGCCAAAAAAAAACCCCCACAAAAAACTGAGTACATGTTGTTAGGGTTCGTTCCATTTACATGTTTCATTGTTCCAAAATGAAAACTAATCTATAGTGTCAGAAAGCAGAACAATGGCTGTCCGAGATGAAGAAAGTAAGAAAAGTAGGAGGAAGGGGTTACAAAAAGCTCCCAGGAAATGGTGAGGGGTGATGGATATGTCTGACCTCTTGATGTGGTGATAGTTTTCTATAGATAGATAGATATCTATATATAGATATACCCAAAGTTATCAGAGTGTACATTTCAAATATGAGGAGTATACTTACACCAATTATACATCAGTGAAGCTAAATATTTAGGCTATAAAACATTTCTATATTTTAAAAATAAACATTTATACATATAAAAAAATTTGTTTAGTAGTATAGACTTCCTACTAGGATTCTAAGTTTTTTTCCTTTATATTTCCATCACAGAAACTGAAAAATGCATTTGAATACTCTGTAATTCATCAAAAATAAATTAAACTTCTGCTAGGTAAGAAAGCAAACTCACACAAAAAAATCACTTAATTCCAACACATTCTAATACAATAGAACTCTATAGTGTCTTTCAAGCTAGAACATATATACAGAAGATTTGCTTCAGAAATTTGATTTGTCTGTATGATCTGATCTTAACCAATGGAAAATGGAAAAAAGCAATTCTTAAGTATAAGAAACTCTTCTGGAATTAGTTCAGAATCTTACCTGAAAAAAAGCCTATCAATATTAACAATTATGTAATTATTTTAAAAGGACCATTTTTAAAAGTAAATTGAAGATGTCTATCTTATTATAAAAATGATATTCTTTCCTTTATCTGATTCTAGCACAAGATAACTCTAACTTAAAAAGATGGAGAAATGGAAAATTCATCTTACTGCTACTATGAAAAAATAAGACACTTAGTTGTCTTAGTTGTCACTGAAAACTTCCAAAGACATAAAGAACATGACATAAAGAACAAGCAATATAATATGCAAGTGATATATTCTACAAGTTAGCCAGACACTGAAGATACATTCCAAAGAGATTATTCAATATTCAATTTGTTCTCCATCCAAAAAGAAAAGGAAATTGTTCCAAGATTTAAATATGAGCTAGACAATATAAAAGTTTCCATAATATGATAATTTAACTGTAAAATACCAGTTGGGGCACCTGGGTGGCTCAGTCGGTTAAGCATCTGACTTTGACTCAGGTCATGATCTCACTTCTTATGGGTTTGCATCAGGCTCTGTGTGGACAGCTAAGAGTCTGGAGCCTGCTTTGGATTCTGTGCTCCCTTTCTCTCTGACCCTCCCCTGCTTGTGCTATCGCGCTCGCTCTCTCTGTCTCTCTCTCTCAAAAATAAACATTCAAAAACTTAAAAATAAAATAACAGATAAAAGTAATCAATGTCAGAGTCCGGAAGTTATGCAAGGAAAATTATTTAATCAAATATCTGTTCAAGAGCTAGGAAAGAGTAAAGTGTATTATCTCAACCGCAAATGTTAGATGCTGGTTAAATCAATCCTATCAACAGCCAGACTCAATTTGTGGCTTTTGTTCTGAATAAGGTGGTATCATTGAATTTTTTCCACAGTGAGGAAGTAACCACACCTTTAAATCAATATATCAAGGATCTCCGTCAGTGAACACAAACAAGGTTCACACTAGCATATAAAAATTCTGACTGGGAATAGATAAGTAGTGCTTTATAACAGAGATGAAGAATAAATAACTTCTGAGAGATAAAGCTGCATCAAAAGCAATGGCATACAGTCATTTAATACCAGAGCAAAAAATTTATATTCACATATAGTACAAAAACAACCAGTCATGGAACTGAATGATATATTAAGAACCTACTCCTACCTTCTTCTGGGTAAAACCCAAATTAATTTACTGAATTACTTAACACTGCAACATTGCTATTTATTGAAACAGTAGCCTAAAGAATCATTTGCCTTCTTGAATCATGATTAGCTGACCAGCCACATTTTTTAAATCCTAAATTAGCTTCTCTCCTGGTACTTATCATTTGCACAATTATTAAAACACTGGTTTCTTTTAATATCATCCTACATAAATTATAAATATCATACTAAAGAGAAATTTTAGAAATAATAAATGCAACATCCAAAATAAATAAATTTGGCCATCTACTCTTTTGAGTTATCTCACCAATTCTTCATCCACAGTTGTATGGCAAGATGTGATCAAGAATTTTAAGTACTATGAATAAATAAATGAAGTATGTGGGGTTATAACTGTAGTTATATTATCTATAAGTCTTCAAGATGTGATCAAGAAATGATGAGTAAAAAGCTGGAAAGATTACACCTCAGAAGGAGACTAGACAAGACTGAGGTAATTTTACTTCAAATTTTATAGACTTTTATATTTTGAATATTTTACAAGTATTAAACTTTAATATTTAAATAAAATATGTATTTGTTTTAATATGTTATCAGATGCTAGTCAATATTCTTGATATTATACATCTCATTAATAAGGATTATAACAAAATCCACAAAAGCAGTACATTTTAACTAC